>NW_023230192.1:0-1257 GCF_002007445.2 Ailuropoda melanoleuca
CCTCAACAGCTGGAATAAGCCACTCCTTCATCCTGGGAGAAGGAAGGGGGCCTGACAAGGAGAATGAACGCTGAGTGTCCAAAAGCTCTGAGGAAGCAGACACTCACCTTTACGGACTTTGGCTGACACAATAAGGGAGGGGAAGACGTCTCTCTCCCTATGCCCCCAGTATTTCTAACATCTGGGTTTCTTAACACACAGGGCTCAGCCCTACACGAGGGCAGCCGTTCTTCCTGGGAAAATGCTGGGTGCTCTCCGGCCTCATCACCATCCCATTGTGAGTCCTCCTGAGGTCAGCCGTGGGACCCCAAAGGCTTTCAAATGAGTCTCAGCGCATTGATTAAATTTCCTCAAGGCTATCCCAATGCTCTAGGCTCAAAATGCGCTCCCCAGTCTGTTTTCTACCTTAGAGTTTCCCAGGTAGGGCATTCAAGAGAGCTCGCTGGAGATTAGGCAATGAATTCAAATGAAGGCATAAATCTACTCCAAATAATAAATGCCGGCAATATTAAAATGCCCTGATTTGAACTGTATGAAATGCCTCACATTATTAAATTCTCAGGGAGGAATTAAAGTCTAAAAAAAAAATTAATATCCTTTCTCTCGAAGGTTGAGCTCTAAAGAAATTAAAATCCACAATTATTTCCTGCCCAGTTTCTCTTCAGTTCAGGGTCAGTCAGAGGGGGCTCATGCAGCGATGGTGGTAGGGTCTGGATCTTTCCACAGCTGCCTTCATTGCCGAACAGTCTCAGCTTCGGGTTCTCCAGGATGGCACTCCCTCGGCCAGTTGTCTGGAGTCCATGGCTTGTGAACTGAAACTCGACTGGGAGAAATCCACTTTTGTGGGGTCAGTCCTGCTGCCATGGAGCCCTTCCCATGGTGAGCAGAAGTCCAAGGCTGGGGCAGTAGCTCTCCTCAGAAGCGGCTTCTGTTCAAAACCCTTCAAAGGAAACCCACTTTGCAGAAGCATCTCTGTCTGCTTGGAGGTAAGACTGCCCTTATTCTATTAGGCACCTTGCCTCTTCCACATGGGACGTTGGAGGCCCTGAAGAAATGAAGCTGTTTCTAATTTCACTGAAGTCACCAGCCAGGACAGAAGCAGCAACCTAAGTGTTCCACAGAAAGCCGACCTGCAAGGCCCATTTCTAACCCAAGGCCTGAGGCATTGATTCTCCTTCAAGGGAGGATGGGGGAGATGGAGAAATATGTGGAGAGGCATCTTTTTGTCGTAGAGAAGAGTTATGGATTTCAAGTTGA
>NW_023230193.1:0-857 GCF_002007445.2 Ailuropoda melanoleuca
CAACCCCTCCCCTCTGAAACCCTCAGTTTGTTTCCCGGAGTCATAGTCTCTCATGGTTCATCTTCCTCTCTGATTTCCACCCCCTTCAGTTTTCTTTCCCTTCCCCTGTGGTCTTCCATTCTATTCCTTATGTTCCCCGTATGAGTGAAGCCATATGATAATTCTCTTTCTCTGCTTAATTTATTTCACTTAGCATAATCTCTTCCAGTTCCATCCAAATTGATGCAAATGGTGGGTATTCATCTTTTCTGATGTCTGACTAATATTCTATTGTATATATGGACCACATATTCTTCATCCATTTGTCTGTTGAAGGACATCTTGGCTCCTTCCATCATTTGGCTATTGTGGACAATGCTGCTATGAGCATTAGGGTGCATGTACTCCTTCTTTTCACTACATCTGTATCTTTGGGGTAAATACCTTGTAGTGCAATTGCTGGGTCATAGTGTATCTCTATTTTTAACTTTCTGAGGAACCTCCATACTGTTATCCAAAGTGGCTGCACCATCTTGCATTCCCACCAACCGAGTAAGAGGGGTCCCCTTTCCACATCCTCGGCAACATTTGCTGTTTCCTGCCTTGTCAATTTTTGCCATCCTAACTGGTGTAAGGTGGTATCTCATTGTGGTTTTGATTTGTGTTTCCCTGATGGCTAATGATGTTGAACATTTTTTCATGCGTCTGTTAGCCATTTGAATGTCTTCTTTGGAGAAGCATCTGTTCATGTCTTCTGCCCATTTCTTGACTGGATTATTTGTTTTTTTGGGTGTTGAGTTTGAGAAGGTCTTTAGAGATGTTGGATTTTTTTTAAGTTATTAAGCTTTGAGGCCACTTGTTACAAGGTAAAAATCAAC
>NW_023230194.1:0-857 GCF_002007445.2 Ailuropoda melanoleuca
GAGTGAGGAAATGGAACCCTTGCCCGTGCTTGGTGGAGCGTACACAGGGGAGCCTTTGTGGAAGGTGGTCTGCTGGCCTGTATCAGCATCTCCGAAGGTCATGCCATGACCCTGGCTGCCTTCTAAACATGTCCTCTGACAGCGAGCGTCTGTGGTGCTGTCCCCTGTAGTGGCAGAAAGCGCAAAGCAGTCTGAGTCTCCATCGGTAAAGGGCATAGTCAGCAAATTGTGGGACAGCCGACAGCGGGATGCCACGCAGGCAGTGAAAAAGGTGATAGATGAAGGTGTACAGACATGAAGGAATGTACTGGGTGTGCCCTTGAAGGAGAAGTCATTTTGCACCCTGTGGAGATGTCCAGGACGGAGCTTACACCTACCTCTGAATTAGTTGGCCAGAGTGGTTGCAGCAGACTACCACAGACTGGGGGGCTTAAACAACAGAAATGAATCGTCTCCCGTTTCTGGGGGTGGAAGTCCGGGCTCGAGGTGTCGGCTGAATTCGCCTCTTCTGAGAGCTGGGAGAGAATGTGTTCTGTCCCTCCCCCCCCCAACTTCTGGTGGTTTCCTGGCCATCTTTGGCATCCCATAGCCTGTAGATCTCTGCCCGCATCTTCACATGCCTGTCTCTCAACGTCGCCCTTTTTTATGGACACCACTCATACCGGGTGAGGGTCTGTCCAGCTGAGCTCATCTGAACTGGAAAGGTCTGTAAAGACCTTTTCTTTATGTGTAAGGTTACGTTCTGAGGTCCTGGGGATTGAGACTTCCAACACGGGAATTTGACGGGGACGTAATGCAACCCATAACAACCTATAAAGGCCCTGCGGGAGGGATGAACTTGGAATGTTCCAGGGATG
>NW_023230195.1:0-857 GCF_002007445.2 Ailuropoda melanoleuca
CCCTGCTTGTGTTCCCTCTCTCGCTGGCTGTCTCCCTCTCTCTGTCAAATAAATAAATAAAATCTTAAAAAAAAAAGAAAAGAAAAGAAACGAGAGATTAGGTAGTTCATGTCTGATGGCCTTGATTTCTCTGTATCTATTTGTGAAACAACTTGCTACGTGCCAGACACTGCTAGGCTGTGGGTACACAACAGTGCACAGACCTGCTGTCCTGAATGGTATTTTACTCTTCTCTATAGCATTTACTGTCATATGACAATATGCTTATGTGTTTGCTGTTTGAGGCTATCTTCCCACTTGAGTGTAACAGGAGTTCCTGCTGTAACCCCAGTGCTTACTACAATCTCAGGCATATAGTAGGGGCTAATGAGTATTTACTGAGTTAATTAAAAATTACAACTATGTACCACACATTTAGCCCACTTTTACTCATTCAATCCTCATAATAATCCTGAAAGGTAGACATTATTAATTCCATTTCGAGATGAGGAAACAGGCTCAGAAAGGTTATATAAATTCCTTCATGGAGTTTGTTCATTTGTTTGTTTTTAGAAAAAGAAAGAGAGAGAGTGAACTGGATGCTTGGGGCGCCTGGGTGGCTCAGTTTGTTAAGCCTCTCCCTTCGGATCAGGTCATGGCCTCAGGGTCCTGGGATCAAGCCCTGTATTGGGCTCCCTGCTCAGCGGGGGGTCTCCTCCTCCTCTTTTTCTTCCTTTGCCCCAACCCTGCTTGTGCAGGCTCTCTCTTTCTCTCTCAGATAAATAAATAAAATCTTTTTTTTTTGTTTGTTTTAAAGATTTTATTTATTTATTCAACAGAGATAGAGACAGCCAGCGAGAGAGGGAACACAAGCAGGG
>NW_023230196.1:0-187 GCF_002007445.2 Ailuropoda melanoleuca
GATGATCGTTGCTATTTCCCTGGACTGTGTGGTGTTTCAGAGACCACTCTGGGGCACTCTCGTCAGGCTTCTGCGACAAATTTCCCTCATGTTTCCCTGTTCACGAAGGGTGATGATAGTGCTAAGACGGTCCCTGTACGGTGTTGTTTCTGACGGACGTGTTTTGGGCCTTTTCGTTCCATTGCCT
>NW_023230196.1:371-514 GCF_002007445.2 Ailuropoda melanoleuca
CTTTGTTTCTTGGTGCTAAGGGCTGGATCCTCCCCAGGCCCCTACACCCAATGTGGAATGGGAGTCCCCAGCGAAAAGTCTGCTGTTCACTGGAGGTGTTTTCCTGGATGCTCTGCATTATTACCAATGAGAAGGGCGCTGAG
>NW_023230197.1:0-2006 GCF_002007445.2 Ailuropoda melanoleuca
TCACTGGAGATTAACATCGGTTGAATTGATTTTTTTTTACTAATAACACTGATCATAGTTTTTCCATTTAGTTATTGTACAGGTTACATTTTAACATCTTGTCCAAACCTATATCAGAGAAAAATAGATTCTTGACCTTATCTAGAAAACAACTGTCCAGAAAGAAAAAAGGTGTTGGTTAAATGTAAAGCTTTCTTAAAGGTTCACACTAACTATTAGCGAAACTCAACTTACAAAAAAGCTCACAAATTATCTGACCCAGAATTTTTACATGGGTTGATGTGAACTCACTAAAACGAAAAACGTAGAATTTATCCATTTTCTTTTCTGGAAAGTAACAGTCTTCCAGCCTCATGCCATGTAACCATCACGAGAGTTTATGTATCTTTACATGTATATGCATTGTTCTCTGCCTTAGGATTTAATTTATTCTTCACATAGGCAGTGCTAATGTAAGGCATCTAGATGATTTATCATCTGTCTTGATTTTAATTTCTTTTAAAACATAAACGTTTTTATTCTCTCTGCTTTGAAAATATCTTTATTACAGAAAACAAGGAAGCAAAATATTAATTTTATTAAATAAATGAGAATGTCTTGCCTCTCGATACTAATTACAATATTAGAACTTTTTTATTTTCATCAATTTGACCAATACATTTGAATATGGCATTTTAAATGTTGGGCAGCATCCACTTAGGCAGACACTCAAGCATGGATGATTAATGTGCAGAGTGCAACACTCCATTTATATCAACATTTAAGCCACGGTATGTATTCTACTAAATGTATTCCACTGAGGCTGCTATTGTCCAAGTACATAATTTCCCTGAGGGCAGTTCTCACTCTAATACGGTCCTTATCACAACAATTACAGTAGGATTTTTTTTTCTTCTGCTTATCTTCTGTTTGATATCTGTTATCAAAACTCAGTCACATCCTAAAATAGTCTTCAAATGAGATCTTTTAAAAAATAGTATTCACCTGGGGCGCCTGGGTGGCACAGCGGTTAAGCATCTGCCTTCGGCTCAGGGCGTGATCCCGGCGTTCTGGGATCGAGCCCCACATCAGGCTCCTCTGCTATGAGCCTGCTTCTTCCTCTCCCACTCCCCCTGCTGTGTTCCCTCTCTAAAAAAAAAAAAAAAATAGTATTCACCTGAGTTGAACACAGACAGCAACCTCTGTTGACCTCAGCCACAGCAACTTCTTGCCAGCCATGTCTCCAAAGGCAAAGGAAACAAAGGCAAAAATGAACTATTGGGACTTCATCAAGATAAAAAGCTTTTGCACAGCAAAGGAAACAGTCAACAAAACCAAAGACAACCAGCAGAATGGGAGAAAATATTTGCAAATGTCTTATCAGATAAAGGGCTAGTATCCAAAATCTATAAAGAACTTATCAAACTCAACACCCAAAGAACAAATAATCCAATCAAGAAACCGGCAGAAGACATGAACAGATATTTCTCCAAAGAAGACATCCAAATGGTCAACAGACATGAAAAAGTACTCAACATCACTTGGCATCAAGGAAACAAATATCAAAACCACAATGAGATACCATCTCACACCAGTCAGAAGAGCTAAAATTAACAAGTCAGGAAATGACAGATGTTGGCGAGGATGCCGAGAAAGGGAACCCTCTCACACTGTTGGTTGGAATGCAAGCTGGTGCAGCCACTCTGGAGAACAGTGTGAAGGTTCCTCAAAAAGTTGAAAATAGAGCTACCTCATGACCCAGCAATTGTATTACTGGGTATTTACCCCAAAGATATAAATGTAGTGATCCAAAGGGACACCTGCACCCCAGTTTATAGCACCAAAGTCCACAATAGCTAACCTATGGAAAAAGCCCAGATGTCCATCAACAGATGAATGGATAAAGAAGATGTGGTGTACACACACACACACACACACACACACACACACACACATACACACTGGAATATTATGCAGCCATCAAAAATTGAAATCTTGCCATTTGCAAAGATGTGGATGGAAATAGA
>NW_023230198.1:0-857 GCF_002007445.2 Ailuropoda melanoleuca
TATCAACTCTTTGTTTTTCTCATAAAATTGTAACTTAAATGGGAGTCCATAGCATTGTACCATGGAGAAGGGCAAAGCTATACAATGACATAACACATCTCCTGAAAAACCAAATTTATTTGAAGCTTCTGGGAGGGAATTTTTTTTTAAATAATGAACTTTATTTTTAGAACAGTTTTAGATTCACCATAAAACTGAATGAAAAGTACGAAGAATTCCCATTATAACCATTGTTCTGACATACTCAGGACTTCCCCCATGATCAACATCCCGCACCACAGTGGTACTTGCTTACAATCAATGGGGAATTATTTTTATATGAAAAATTACAGAAGAAAATGAAGAGCTCACACTTTTTTAAAAAAGAAAACATAAGGAAATGCCCTTCTCCACTCTGCCTATGGTCCCAATAGGAAGAGTCCCTGTCTTCTGACTTTAGGTGTTTGGCAAAGCAAAATTTGAGAAGCACCGCCTAAACCACCGACAACTAACCTTTGTCAAAGGCTTCAATGGGAAGTTAGCAGAGTCTCCAGAAAAGAGGAGGGGAGAGGGACATGAAGAGGGTGACATGAGCAAGTGGTGAGAGCAGGGTTGAAAGGTAAGAATATATGCCCCCAAAATGCTTGCACAAACATTTCACTCATGTTTTTCTACATGATAAACTTCACTGCCTGTATCTCTCCCCTTCCAATGTTATGTAATCTTTCCACATTGGCACATGTGTGTTAGGGTGCCACATACCACAACGAAAAGCAAGAACAAGGAAAATGTCAGCCTCTCAATACTTACCAGCACAAAAATGTAACAATACACGTATCTTTTCAAAAGAGAAGGGGTTCCATCTCTAGGCAAGATGG
>NW_023230200.1:0-857 GCF_002007445.2 Ailuropoda melanoleuca
CTCCTCTCAGTTCATCAGTAACTCTTGTCAGTTCCAACTTACAACCAAATACAGTATTCACCAGATTTTTACTACTTCCTCTGCTAACATCACAGCCTCTCATTTCTTAACTGCACTGTTGCAGTAGCTCCTAGGTGTCCCCCTCCTTCCACACAGCCCCCTTCTCCAGCCAGAATGATCCTTTTTAAAGCTGAATCATGTTACCCTTCTGCTGAAAAGTTTCCAGGCACTACACAAATAATTCACAGTAAAAATCAAATCACAAAGACTAAAGGATCTAGCCCCTGTTTGGCTTTAAAATTATCCCTCACACACACACACACACAAAAACCATATATAAATCCCTCTCCTCGGGCTCTTCTACATGCTCACTCCTCTTCGGGGATAAATCTCATTTTTGTTCCTGAGCATAGCTGGCATTGTCACATCTCAGAATGTTGCAGTTGCTGTACTTGCTCCCGGAAATACTTTTCCTGCAAATATCCCAGTGGCTCTGTTCCCTGCTGCTTTCAATTCTTTGTTCAAATATCTTTGTGATGGTGACTGGGTGAGGACAGTCATCATCACACCAGTTGCAGCCTGTCCCCTGCATTCCTGATTTCTTCACAACGCTGGATTTTATAGCACTTAAAAAACATGAAACTTACATATTAAGTTTGTTTTCATTGTCTCCCCACTAGAATATAAGCTCCACAAAAGGAAAATATTTTTGTCTGATTCGTTCACTTCTAGAAATTTCCATAACACAGTAGACACGTAATAAATACCTGTCAAAAAATCAATTACTTTCAAGGAACTGTTGAAAAGGAAAAACAAAGCTGGGGGCATCACAATGCCGGATTTCGAGCTGTACTACA
>NW_023230202.1:0-857 GCF_002007445.2 Ailuropoda melanoleuca
TCTTTTTGGGTTAGTTATACTGATGTGGGAGTTATCTAGGTGTATCTCTGGGTTGAGGTAAGCTTAGGATCCTCCTTCTCTACCGTCTTCCCCAGAGGTCTACAAAATAACTAGTTTCTTTATTTGTATGTCCAGAATATCATGAGCAGTCACAAAATATCACAATACCTCTTAAAATTTCCTTCCCCTCTTCTTTTCCATCCAGTACCTCTAAACATTGAACATAGCTTTTGACCATCTCTATTCAAAAAGTCACAAAAACACCCTTCCTTTCTAAACTCATCCTTTCCCTGCCAATTACTGCTCGTTAAGATTCCTGTCTACAGGAAGAGAATATAGAGTATAAATGAATAACTATGGTTTAAAGACAGATGGCCCAGTTAAAATCCTGATTCTCTCACTGGGTAGTTTTGTGAATGACCTCGTGGTTTCCTCATCTTTGAACCAGAGTGATAATAGCAGCAAAAGACAAGTGTCTGTGGCAATAATTACTAAAAAGGGCTAAAACAAGATTTTAACATAGAACCAGTACTAAAGTAGTATCAGCTATTATGTACATTTTCTCCTTTCCTTCTGACTGCTGAACCAATTCTGATAAGGGGGTAGGGAGGGAAGCGAGATTGAAAGAGAGGAAGTAACATTGGGAAATTGTATAAAATATTACTATTAATACCTTCACAAAATCTAGGAGCCCGTGTGAAAAAAAGGGGGTAAATTTCAAAAGAGAAAAGTCTAGAAAGAAAGAGAGCCCCCTTTTTGGGGATATTTATGCTCTGGGATAACTCACTGTTGACTTAGACACGTTATTATAAAACTCTTCATCATGATGCACATGTTGAATACCTCATTTTTTTTTT
>NW_023230203.1:0-2256 GCF_002007445.2 Ailuropoda melanoleuca
AACCAATTGTGGATTCTTTTACTTGGAAAGTAAACTCTGTTTTCCCAGGCATCGGGTGGTACAGGGGGCTGTCACGAGGATATATTTGTACATGTTTTGGGTAAACATTCGACTTCCATTATGGATGGTAATTTACCCAGTTTATACCTCTGCCAGCCAGTCTTTGCCTAAACATCCAAGGGATTGGGAATCAACTGAGCTTTTGATAACACTAATTGCCTAATTGTGTTCTCTATCCCTGTATGTCATCTTCCCTACACAAAATTACAGGCTCTTAAAGATTAGGGCTGACTCTACTTTTAAAAAATTCCCGTATCCCGTCACACAGTGTCTTTGTAACAAGAAGTGACAGGTTGTCACTGAGACTACTACAACTGGGCACTAAGTGGTCCGTGGTTAATGGAGGCGTGGGGATGAGAGAAGGCAGGGGACAAAATGCACTGAGCACAGCTCTCGACAGTCACTGGACTAAGTACATTATAAAAGCTCATTTCTTCCGCATAATATATTTAAGGTGCGTGTTATTAGGCTCACTCTACAGACGAGGAACAGGAGACAAGAGAGACGCACGATTTATAAGTGGAAGCATTAGGGTTCAAAATCAGTTCAGTCTAAGACTTCAATTCTAAGTCTTGTGATCACCTGTTCCATGACCCCACAATGCCCTTGGCTTTGAAATTTCCTCTTGACTATCTGATAGCGTGGAAACTGCATTCTCTCTTGCATTTCTATAATGTCCACTTCCCCATTTGTGAGGGCGTCCAGAGCCTGGAAAGAACTTGGGTTTCTTTTGAAACCTGACTTTGAATATTAGATCCACTTACTGAAGGAGCCCACGGGGCTGATAGCTGTAGCACTAGCAGCTTGATTCCTGTCCAAACAGAGATCACCTTTCAGAGAATAACAGTTCAAAGCAATGGTCTGTCTTTATCTCTGCTTTCCTGTATTGTTCATGGCAGGTAACTTAGCCATCAACAGCATGCCTATCAAATCTTCATTACTATTTATTTAAACCTCAGGAAGGACATTCTAAAAATGGACACATAGTATGGCACATCCCTGAATGTGTTTGCTCGTGCACAGGACAGTCTATAAATGAATCACATGCATTCGGTCCAATCCTTCACTGACTCCAGAAATGGAATATGCTGGAACAGTTTTAACGAAAATGTGTGCTATGCTTTATTGATCACTTTGGTGAGCCAGTTTCTCTCCCTCCTGCTCACACCATTACAGGCAGCCAATGATCCTGGGGACACATCTTACGTATTTAGGGAAAGTGGGACTAGGAAGTTGTTGGAAATTTTGGGAATGAGGCACTCTATGAGCTCCACAGATACTGCTTATGGCGGGTGAAGGCGAGGTTGGCAATGTAGAGGGAAAGGGCAAGGAATAAAAAAAATGACCACCCTGTTAGGAACCCCCTCACCCTTCAGGGAGCCTGGAGTTCCCTCCTAACCTTTCCTCATCCCCAGCTTCCACCAAAGTTGTCTGTGCTTGCAGAGGGCTTGGTAAGAACCTTTGCTCACTCGAACATTTGTTTACACTAAACCTGTGTGTTATGAGCTCACCCTGAGATTTCACAAAGCCCTTGACATTATCCCAAAAGAACACTGGGGAATAGGGCGAGCATGAGTGTGTCTGCCCATGTGCAATGGAGACTTCAGGAGAAGAGCCACTCCGGACATACGACGTGGATGGTCAAGTGCAGGGAACTCAGCCCAGGAGTGCTTTCTGCTTTTCCCAAACAGGAACTGACTATGGAAATCTGTGCCCATGGTTTCTGTTGAGTTCTTTCCTCTGACAATTTTATTTTCTTTATGCTTTTCTTGGGAGAAAGCTGGGTTTGACACACAGGGTGGGGAGGATTGTTCATCGAAAACACAGCACATGCCACTCTTCACTTAAAATTAGACTTTCATCCTTTAATACTGAGTGACCACATGAAATGAAACACCCTTGTGTAGACAAGCCACAGGGGCTTGTGTAACCCTGGCCACCTGCTTCTCTTCTTCCTAATGCAATAGTCTTGCTTTGTGGTCATAGGTGGAGTGTGGGAAAGGCTCGCGGCCGTGGTGCTCATGAAGGATCAGGCTGGTAAGATCCCTCTGCTGTGAGCTGACTCTCTTCCCCTCACTCCACCTCCCAGGTCCTTCCTTCATTACTTGGTAGGAGACGAATTGATTTGGTGTAGGGATAAACTTAAAATGAAGTATTTGACTCGGTCCCTTAGCTTGACAACTTCTTCCCATTTCA
>NW_023230204.1:0-857 GCF_002007445.2 Ailuropoda melanoleuca
TTAACATACAGTGTAATATTAGTTTCAGGTATAGAATTTAGTGATTCATCACTTACATATAACACCCAGTGTTCACCATAACAGGTACCCTCCTTAATACCCATCACCCATTTAGCCCATCTCACTGCTCATCTCCCCTCCAGTAACCCTCAGTTTGTTCTTTATAGTTGAGTCTGTTCTCTGGTTTGCCTCTTTCTTTCTCTGCCCTCCCCCACCATGTTCATCTGTTTTGTTTCTTAAATTCCACATGACTGAAATCATACAGTTGTCTTTCTCTGACAGACTTATTTCACTTAGCATAATACTCCCTAGCTCCACCCACGTTGTTGCAAATGGCAAGATTTCATTCTTTTTGATGGCTGAGTAGTATTACACACACACACACACACACACACACACACACACACACACACACACACCATATCTTCTTTGTTCGTTCTTCAGCCAATGGGCATTTGGGCTCTTTCCATAATTTGGGTATTGTTGATAATCCTGCTATAAATATTGGGGTGCATGTACTTTATTGATACTTTGAATCAGTATTTATTATATCCTATAGGTAAATACCTAGTAGTACAGTTGCTGGGTCATAGGGTCGTTCTATTTGTAACTTTTTGAGGAACCTCCATACTGTTTCCCAGAGTGGCTGTAATAGTTTGCATTTCCACCAACAGTATAAGAGGGTTCCCCTTTCTCTGCATCCTTACCAACATTTGTTGTTTCCTGTGTTGTTAATTTTAGCCAATCTGACTGGTGTATGGTGGTATCTCTTTGTAGTTTTGATTCGTATTTCCCTGATGGTGAGTGATGTTGACCATCTTTCCATGTGTGTGTTAGCCATCTGTATGTCTCCTTTG
>NW_023230205.1:0-857 GCF_002007445.2 Ailuropoda melanoleuca
TTTTTTTATTTGTATCCTTATTATTATTTTTAAGATTCTTGTTCTTCTATTGTTTTTTTTTCATAGCATCCTGTTTTTACTGATGAATGAAATGTCTTCTTGACTCTCTTTGGTCACACTAATTAGTATATTTAAACTTGCCTTTATTTTTCTAAATTATCTGGTTTAATTTTTGGTTAGATGTTCTATTTCTTTTGTTCATTCTCTTTCTTGCTACAAGACATCTTCCCTGATTTTCCACTCATGTTTTAAATTGAGGCAGTAAAAGAGCTGATTTTCATCTCTGTAAACAAGGACAGTAATTGACCAGTGGTTGGATTTTATTTACTGAGCATATGGGGAACCAGTGACAAATATGTCTACCACCCACACTAACTGCTACAGTTTCCTTTGGTTTGTTAAACAACTTCAGAGATGAGTCTTCTAATTTTTTTGTCTGAGAGTAAATTTTGATCTTTTTGTATTCTGTACACCAGCGTCGGTGACTGGGTGAGGGTTGTTTTGCTTAGACAGACTTAATTATTTTCTTTCTTCCATCCTTATTTCTTATGCTTATTCATTTGTTCTTTCTGTTGATTTCAAGACTGGAGCTTCCCAGGATTCTTTCCATTGTTACCTATTATTTGGTACAGCCCTGTCCATGTTGTGGCTTCTTATCTATCATTCATACTTGTATTCATCTTCTAGAAATGTGTTGCAATTTCTCTTAGATTCATAACCACCATCCTTATTGCTTTTTCTATTTATTTATACAATTTTTATTCCTTCAGCTATTATTTTTAAAGTTGTCTTTCTTTTCTTTTCCCTTTCTATTTTTCTTCCTCCCCTCCTCCCTCCCTCCCTCCCCCCCCCCCCTC
>NW_023230206.1:0-857 GCF_002007445.2 Ailuropoda melanoleuca
TGACCACGTCGCAGATGGCCAACGAGCAGGGCTTGTTCGACGTGCGCAGCGTGCTGAGGGTGGTGCTGGGCACTAACGGCACCTACAGCTGCCTGGTGCGTAACCCGGTGCTGCAGCAGGACGCTCACGGCTCCGTCACCATCACGCCCCATAGAAGCCCCACAGGTTTGTTTTTTGCTTGGTTGGTTTGTTTTTGCCTAAATGTCCCCGTGAGGGACGGTTTTTGTCCTATCGGCAGGGGCTGTGGGATTTGAATCTAGCTCCCTACCTTCAGTCTCCCAGAACGGTGAAATTCCTGGTAATGGTAACAGGAAAGATAAACTGGGTGAGGAGGCGGGAACCTTACCTTGCCGGTAGGGGATGAGGACAGTAATCACAGGCCTTTTTCGCTCTCCAGGGATCCTCACTCCAGGGCTCTGGAAACCTCTAGAAAGGATGGAGAAGCATTGAGATCTCAGCAGAGAGATTAAGGGGAGGGGAGGGAAACAGATCCATCATGGGGGAGGGGGGTTGTGCTATGGCTGGATGCTGTCCTCGGCTCAGCCCCCTACCCCCGGGAACAGGCATTGTCAGGCCAAGGTCAACCTCCTGTGATTGTCATAAGATTAGGGTGACTCCACATCTGGGAATCCGGAGACTCAGTCTGCTTTTGGGTCTGAGAGAGAGTGAGAAGATGGAATAGGAACTGGGGGTTAATAGAGGAGGATATCTGGGAGGCTGTGGGCTGGTAGCTGGGAGTGGCCCCACCCCTCCTCAACGCCTACCTAACCTCGCCCCCAGGCGCCGTGGAGGTCCAGGTCCCCGAAGACCCTGTGGTGGCCCTGGTGGGCAGCGATGCCACCCTGCGCTGCTCCTTC
>NW_023230207.1:0-857 GCF_002007445.2 Ailuropoda melanoleuca
GCCAAATGCCAAGATAGGGGGAATCTCATCATCCAGAGACCAGCTGCATGATGGGCAGTTAATAGATATATCAAACCTTAGGATATATGCTAAGCTGAAGAGATGATTGGTTGGTTGATACACTGATTGATTAGCATAGGGAGAATGGGTTTCTTCTTGACAACCTAAGATTATGCTTCAACTAAGCTCAAATTGCTTACACCTCTTCTATTGGGTTTAAAATTACAGTCCTGTCATCTGAAATCTCTCTTCAATGAAATTTTTACCATATATAAAAATTAAAGGGGAAAAGAAAGTAGGAGCACTGGATAAGAGTAAATGGAGTAGATACATTTCATGCTACTGTTGTTGATTCCACTAGGAAAAGTTGATATGTAAATCCCCTCGAAAAAATGTTACACATTTCATAAACGATTACTTGAGTATTATACAATAATTCAGGGGGAAAAGTTCAGTGTGCTCACGTTAGCGAACGCCATATTTTCAAATACACTAAAGTTAGATTTCCTCTGTGTAAATAAGTGAATTAAAACAAAGTCCCCTACCGATCAGGTTCACTTTCAAGGGCACATAGACTCTATCCTCAGACTTTTGATATTTTTAACTGCTGGCATGCCTTCCAGGGGGCAGGGGGAGAAAGGGCAGACTTACGGAGCCGGCGGATTAGCTTTGTTTTTGAAGCAGCTTAACACAAGTAGTAACTTCTTTAATTAGCACTAATGATCCTAAAGATAGTCACATGGACATCTTGAAATATTTGAATATTGTGCCCATTTCCCATGCGTGTGGCATCAGGTATGCTTTACAAAGAAACAAAACCGCTTGAATGAGGGAAACACGACCTTGTTCTACCAAAC
>NW_023230208.1:0-857 GCF_002007445.2 Ailuropoda melanoleuca
GTCTAGTCACAACCAATGGGGTCTGCTGTCTAGTCTAGTCACAACCAATGGGGTCTGCTGTTCAAATGTCAAAGTAGCCATAGGCAACGCAAATGGGCATGGCTGCGCTACACTGAAAATTCACACACAAACACAGATGGCCAGCTGTGGGGTATATTTGGCGAGTAAGCTCCAATTTGCAGCATTTGCTGATTTCCGTATATACCTGCACTAGGGCTGATTTCAATCTACCAATGTGATAGCATTGACCCCACGGCTGAGAAGAGATCCTCAGGAGCACACCGCCATAAACATGACCTCAAAGGCACAGATAACAGATTAGTGTAACTGGAAGGGATGAGTTTACCATACCTCTAACTGTAATGTATTTAACTATAAATTTATATAGTTTAATTTTTAATATGGAGTAGGATAACCAGTTCACAAAATTACTGTCAATTAAAGAATGGGCTCTCAAGTGCCACTCTGAGACAGTATTAGCACATCATTACTGAAAAGGTATTATTCGGCAGAAGGAAAGTTATCAATAGCAAGGAGACTGGAGATACAGAATGAAGAGCAAAAATGCTAAATCTGCGTGTAAATCAAAGTGAATACTGGGCTGCAAACAGTAAAGTCAGGTGTACTGTGGTAAAATTTACATATAGAATTCACTCTTTCTAGGTATACAGTTCAGTGAGTACTGACATGTAGTGTCATGTAACCACCTAGCACTCAAGGTACTTGGTTATTCTTCAGAGCTATCAAACATGCATTTATAATACATAGTACACACGTTATATGTAAATTAGATGTAAATATGAATTTTTCCCTTTCATCTACGTTATCACATTTACTGATATGAAACTGTTTATAGG
>NW_023230209.1:0-1253 GCF_002007445.2 Ailuropoda melanoleuca
TGAATTAATTCCTGGGAAAAAAATTTAAATACGTAATTTCACATACAAGAGTTACTGGATGTGAGAAACAACACGTTTAATTGCAAAGAGCTCAGGACCATGAGTTCAAAAGCCAGCTAAAATCCTCAATAATATTATGACCTTGAGCAAGTCACCCAACTTCCTGGATGTTAGTTTCTTTATCTGAAAATGGAGGCTTAGGACCAGATGGCCTCTGAGGTCCTTCCGCTATAACTTGTTTTGATTTCTAATAATGTTTAAGAATGCAGCTGGCTGATGTTTACCCCCCTCCTAATGTTCTCTGGCCAGCAGCGTGATCACAGACTCTTGGGTCTTGTTCTTCACTGAACATCAGACTCCTAGTCCCCAGCCCTCAGCCCCTAGGGTCCCAAGGTCCCTTCCATAAGATGCACCCTCCAACTTCCCTTTTTAGTTCATATGTGTAGGAAAGGATACGCAGATTCAGCTGGAGGATTAGCCCAGTGGCTCCCCATTACTTTGAGACTCTTGCCTTATCTCTCCTGCTGAAAAGCATCATTCACACTGCTCTGGCCTCTTGCTCCAGTGATGTTTGAGAAGTGTTCTAAACAGAGGCTCCTTGGATCTTCTGACAAATCTATTCAGAACATTCTTTTAAATAGTCCTTGGATCCTTGATTCATTAAAGACCCACAGAGAAATGTCCTAACTAGTGTCTCTCCCAGCCAACATGCCTGTCTGTCTTAGGCAGAGCCTTTCATGGCACCATCTCTCACAGACAACCCACTGGCCAAAGAACTCCAGCGCTGGCTTCAAATCTATGAGGAGGTGAATTCATAGGACAACCAGGATTTCTTCTGTTGCCAGACTGTAAGTAAGAGATGCAACGATGAAAATAATGTCAATAACTCCACTGTAGCATTTCTACGGGCATTACAGAAAAAATTAGGTTATCTAAACCCTGCCACTTGAAGATCTAAGGACCAGCAGCTTTGGCCATCATACAGGAGCTAATCAGAAATGCAGGCCCCTGGGCCCCACCACGAAACTACTGAATTAGAATCTGCCTTTTAACAGGATCTATGGGAGACATTAGTTTGAAAAGTACTGATCTAAAAGGCTTTGAGAAATTAGAGAAACTCTGTGTTGAAAGGTCAAGGATTTATATTGCTCTTTAAGTAAAATAGCATCTCTTGGGAAGATGTCATTACACGTGCGTTTAGATTCATACATGACAGAGACAAGTACAAGAAGGCCTTCCCCTCCTCCTCCTCC
>NW_023230209.1:5687-5897 GCF_002007445.2 Ailuropoda melanoleuca
TACAGGGCAATAAAACGTGTATCTTTTTCATTAGACAAAGATCATTTCGATCTCTACCAGACAAAACTTAGGAGTTAACACGCGACTCCACAAAACATGAACTTTTACCCAGTAGTACACAGCAAATCAAACAGAAGTGCATCCCATTAGAAAACTGAGTGACCTACATGATATAAAACATCAGTGATGCAGCGATTTCTTAAAATAATC
>NW_023230210.1:0-858 GCF_002007445.2 Ailuropoda melanoleuca
GTATGTATGTAAAGTGTGTAAGGAAGTAATAGTTGGTAATAGAGTGGCTATGCTTTGGCCACCCAGTGTTGGTGGGGACATTACTTCTGCCTCCGTGTAGGAAATGGCATTTCTATTTCAGTCCAGGTATTATTGCTTTTTAGATCTCCGTTGAGATCCTGCCTAGTTCTGAAGTTCTAACAAACGTCTGGCCCCACCACCTTGTTGAGGGTGTGCTTACTCAAATTCCTAGCAGGGAGTGGGTCTCGTCCACATCACGGAATGAGTGGTCATGTTAGAGCACTCCGATTCTATGTCCTGTGCTTTCCCTCAGCTCTGGGATCTCTTTGGTTTTGTTCTTCATCTGTCAGAGTGTTCTAAAACTTAATTCTAAGCATTATGAACTTGTAGTATTATTTATTTTCCATCTTTATTGAGCTATAATCTTAATCAAGATCTTAATAAATATTATGTAATATATATTAAGTAATTATATACATAAAATCTGAGTAAATTGTTTTAATTGACATGCAACCCTGTAAGTTTAAGGTGTGTGATCTGCTGATTTGATACACTTACATAGTGCGAAATGGTTTATTGCCGCGGCACCTCCATCACTTCGCAAAAGTACCAGTTCTTTACGGTGCTGAGAACATTGAAAATAAGATCTAAATACTGTATTATGTGCAAAAGTTCCTAACTATAATCACTGTTCTGTTCATTAGGTCCCTCTAACTTACGTATCTTATCATGAAAGTTAGTACCCTTAACCCCAGATCTCCCCATTTTCCCCATGCCCCAGCCCAGGGTAACTACCATTCTACCCTTTGTTCCTACAAGTTTTGCACTTTTAGATTCCACGTATAATTGAGATCAGAC
>NW_023230211.1:0-858 GCF_002007445.2 Ailuropoda melanoleuca
GGGAGTGGAGAAAAAAGAAGGTACTTCAGACCGGGTGGTGAGAAAACTTGTCCACAGAAAGGATTTAAATTAGTATCTGAGTAATGAAAAGTAATAATCTCAAGGTAAAGGTGAAGGAAAACGTTTTGTACAAAATAAGTAAGTTCGAAGACCCCAAAATAGGAAAGGAGTGCATTTTTCTAGTTTAAAACAATGATAGTAATTAAAAAAGATGTGTAGTAGGATGGCGGTGTGCTGATTGAGGGGAAAAGTCACAGTGTAGAGTGACCTACTTTTAAAACATAATGATATATCCCCAATGAAGAAGAAGTGGTTGAAAGATTTTAGGCCAAGGAATAAAAAATCTAAAACATTCTTTTCAAAGGATACTGCCAGCTGTGTGAAAAACCGTAACTTCTAGCTCAGGCCAAGGAGTAAACTCGCCACAGCTAATCTCTCCCAGGGATTACCCTAAAACTTTATATAAAATAATACAAGGAACTATTTGAAAACTCTGAAGAGTAAATAAAGCAGACAGAGTATAGAAAAGAGTCATACTGAGAGAGACGCATTACAGGGGTGAATTTACTTATTTTTTCTTACTCTTGTGGCTTTGTTCTGACAGCAGTCCTAAGCCACAGTACTGCACTTCCATCCATGTTACTGAAATCCCAACAGGAGTAAGAAGGGTGCAGGAGAAGTTTTGAGTAAATAATGACCAAAAACGTCCTCAATATCATGAAAAATATAAATTTGCAGGTTCAAGGAGCTCAGTCAACTCTAAACATATAAACTAAAGAAAAACAGTGCCTAGACATTATAATCAAACCAGTCTTTTGACAACAAAAGACCAAAAAAAAAAAAAACCCAAAAAACCAA
>NW_023230212.1:0-858 GCF_002007445.2 Ailuropoda melanoleuca
CCCTCTGGTACTCCACCTATAACCACCTCCCTATACCTCTCATTTAACTGGCAATAAAGCAAAGAACCATTTATTTACCACTAGACAACACAGTTTTGTCAAAATGTTTAGTACCAATTCCCGAGGACTTCCCTCAGATCTCATTAATTGGCCCACACGACCCTCGTATTTCCTTTTTTAAAAAGCCATGTCTCTTAATATCCCATCTTCATCATTAATTCTGTCCAGAAAATTGAAAAGTTTGTGATTTTATTCTTTTAAAAACACAGTATTCTCTAGTTTCATGGATGCTGGTAGAAGACACAAAACCCAGGTCAGAGAAGAATGAGTGCTTATTACTCACAGCCATAATGGTAATGAGAGCATCAGCATGTTTTTTTCCAATTCCTTGAGCCTCAGTTCACACAGCAAATAAGTCAAGGACCAGAGGATGCTTGCACAAAATTACATTACGGAAGAACTCTGAGGGTCGGGATTTCAAATCTTTTGTAAATAGCATACACATGATTGTTCTTAGCTCTGGAGGAAGAGATTATCTTTTATCATACTGGAGCGTAAGAAAATCCACCCTTTGCTATGGAAGGGTATACTAACTCTATGAAACAAAGGCTGTTTGCTGTACAAACTCGTAAAAATAGTTTAGAACAAAGAGCAGTCAGTGCTTGGCTTACAAGACTTGCAGCCATATAGAAGACCCATGAAGAATTGCCTTCCAACATTGAATAATTCAATTAAGAACCGATTCAGGTGAATTTGGTAAGCCTAAATAATGCTTCTGGCAGAGGTAATCTGCAGATTTTAAGCCCTCCTTTTAACAAAATGTATGTTTGATCACCTTACGTTGACCACCTTATGCTG
>NW_023230213.1:0-858 GCF_002007445.2 Ailuropoda melanoleuca
GAGTAATTCTCTAGATGAAAGCAGCACATCCAGGGATCTGGCTGAGCAGAGTCTGAGAATACAATAGGACCAAGAACTCTGTGTCATCCTCCACCATTGCACTGACCTCTTGTCCTCATCTCACATGTTTGACCTCAAAGGCCAAGTTGGTTCTTAGATAGTCAGCTTATTATGTTGAGGCAAACCAAGATGTATTGCTGCTAAAGTCTAGCTCTACCCAGGGTGACCGTAAAAGGCAACAATAAGGGGAAATCCTCCCTTAGAGCAGTGGACCGAATACCTACATCCATTGTACAGAAAAAGAAGTGGTCCAAGGTGATAATATATAGATTCATAGTAGAAGTGAACAGCTTGGATGTTGGTCAATGGCCTAGAGGGAGACAGATTAAAAGGCCAGTGACCAGAAACTCTGAGGAAGAGGCATATGAATGTATATGCTGAAATAGATATGAAGTGTGGAGTTCTTCATTTTACATGTAAAGGAAAACCAGAAAGCATCTACCATTGAAAAAATTCTAAACAACCAAGTACACAGAATGACAGACAGTTGAGGTCGTCCAGTTTTGTTCATCTGCTACTCCAGCACTGGCACCATGGGCACATGAATGATGCACTATAGTGGCTGGGATGGAGGCATGCATGTGCCTAATAGCATAGGCTCCAACTTTTCAGGGTAATCCAGCTACTGTTCTTGCCAGGTTGTAACTTGCCAAAACAGAGATCATTTTGGAGCCCCACCCCACCAAAAACAACATCCATTTTGCTGCTTTGAACATCTTCCTTTCTGAAAGGGGCAGAAATTCATCTTCACTGGAATCAACATAACCCAGGTTTGTGTCATCTTTCCAATCTGTAAGG
>NW_023230214.1:0-2284 GCF_002007445.2 Ailuropoda melanoleuca
ATCCATGTCAGAAATCATCAGTGTTCCCAGATTCCAGACGACAGAGGAAACAGACTGACCTGTTTGGTTGCTCTAATCGTATTGCAATGACGGTGACATATTCTTTTGTCAGTGATATCTGTGTACTTCAAGCAGTAGAGAGAAAAGCCTCAGCCACTAAATGATGGAGAAAGCGTGCTCATAAATATCAAAGGGACCAGGAGGAATAGTAAAAAAAAACTCTCAAGGGCCAAGATAAGATGTTCAATGTGAAAGAAAGGAGAGGAATAAATATTGCATGGGAATTGCGAACTGAAACCTTCACAGAACAGAAAAGCGTGGTGTGATTGTTCAGGGACACAGGAGGCAGGGGTGTAAGTAATGCCAACCGGCAGAGGGGAGGCTGGGGAAAGACTACTATTTGCCTCTCCATCTCAGCGGGTGCTTTACACCTTTGCCAAGAACAATATGTTCTTACACGGATGCTGCCACGTGAATTATCTGAGCGCAGCCTAATGCTTTCTGAAGCACCAGCCTTCCCATCAGCAGCCTTCAAAGAACGGTTCCTAAAGAGATGCCAAGTTGAGTTGTGAGTTTCTTTCGTGTGGGTTTCTGAAGTCCTGGCAGGTAATTCAATCAAATTCCACTCTCCACCTGTCCCATTTTCCTCTCACCCTTGCCCTACCTGCCAAGAAGGAAAGATAAATGGAAACCAGAACTAACTGAAAACCATTTGGAGTATTACATTCCCGTCGCAGACTGTTTCAGACTAAGCCCCTGGGATTTGGATTGTTTTGGGTCAATGCCAGTCCAGGGTTTCTCTGAGGAAGCTATGGGCTCCAGCTGTCTTACGGGGTTCCTAGCCTCAAAGACCCTGAAGGAGATGCAATGTGACTCTTGCTCCCCTGACACAGGGTGGAGAGAGGGAAGGAATCAAGAGTCCTTGCTTACAGCCTTCAGCTGCTTATCGGCCACTGCGAAACCACACAGAGTGCTAGTGGGTCGTTTCCAGAAACGATGAGTCCAGGCAGGTAGCAGCTATCCTAACAGGGTTGTGCAATGGGAGGGAATGAAAGCAAAAACTTGGAGGGTCAGCAAAAAGCTCCCCCACATGGTCAACACCCCGCTCTTGATAAAGTTCTCCTTGAATCGTTCCCGTAACCATCTGACAACTATTTATAGAGCCCTGACTGTCTATGATACGTCACGAGGTCGTCACAATGAACACTCTGGACCTCTAAGTTACAGAGTTCATAATCTACAATTCCAGTGGCATGCGGAGTTATTACAGGGCAATATATTGTACGGAGTGCCAGAAGAACTCACAGAAGACAGGGACTAACTCTTCCTATGAGAGTCAGGTAAAATTCCATATTCAGTGCTAGTTGACCTGATGTGTGAAGGATAAGTAGGCATCGACTCATAGTCAGACCAGGTGAGAAAATGCACAAAGAGGGAAGAGCATATGCAAAGACCTCAATTCAGCAGCCTGCGGTTCTAATTCAGGGATTAAAATTTTAACTTCATGTGCGTTGAGGATAGATGGTGTCAGTCTTTATCCTGCAGACTGTGGTGGGGGAGGGGGCATTGATGGATATTAAGGAGGAGAGGGGCACTTAGGTGTTCCATGGAATGTGATGCACAAAGGAGAAGGGGAGATTTTTAGGAAGCTCTTGCAATAGCCGAGCAAGAAATGAGCAGTGTGTGAATTTGGACAGTGGCAGGTGGGAGTCTAACCCAGCACCACGGGGTGTTGACCATGTCCTCCCACATTTGCAGTAGGGTGAGATAGGTGCTATGGGTGACTCAACTTGTCCCTTGACACTGAACTCTGCCATATGGCTGGTTTTGGCCAATGGGGAGTGAGAAGATGGACACAAGCAGAGTTCCAGAAGAGGTTCATGCCCTCGTTCTCTCCTGCCTCTGCCATTGCCCTGAGAACAAGCCCAACCTAACTTGCTGGAAGAAGACATGTACGAGGCAGAGCCAAGTCACCCAGCTGTCCTGGCAAAAGCCAGACCAGATCAGATAACCAATCAGATAAACATCAGACAGAGGAGCAAACCTATCCATGATCAGCAAACTGCCTGGTTAACCTCTCGCAATCCCAGCCTTTCGGGATTTTGTGGTTGGTGGCTATATGACAGAAGCTAACCAGCACACTGGCTGCAGGTTTTCTTTTCAGTGGACTGAGTAGGTTCACGCCTCCCTGCCCATGGAAGCTGCCTTGGTTTCTCCTTGGCTTTAAAGCATCAGAGGACAAGAGTGAAGAATAACAATTTTGTCACCAAAAACTTACGTCGTC
>NW_023230215.1:0-858 GCF_002007445.2 Ailuropoda melanoleuca
AACATATTATTTGGGAAAAATAAAAGATTAAAAGAGTACAATATGACTCCAAAATTATAAAAGAAAATTGGATATTTGCACATAAAAATAAGCTGGGAGGATATATAAACCCCCAAATAAACATAATAAAAGTCATACAAGCATATGGTAACAAATCCACACAGTAAGAGTATAAAAGAAAAAGTAAAAAGTCTTTCCTCCCTCTACTTTGAACTCCTGTTCTTCCAGAAGTAAACTGTTTTAACCATTTAAGGTTTTATCATAGCTACTATCCCATTTCAAACTCTATACAACACTTAAATCTTTATTTCTTCAAATAACAACATAGAACAATCTGTGTTGAGTCCCCAGACCCGCTGTGAAATATGAAGAATGAAGCTTGGTTCCCCTCTTATAAGACTTTGAGAAGATGAAAGGAATAGCATGATTTTGGTCCTAAAACCCTGGTAAATGTAGGTTCTGTTATTTGTGTGTTAGCATAGTAGCCACATTTTTTGTACTCATTACTGTAAGACAGCTGTGTGTCTGAAATGAGGGAAATTGGCAAATGTGTCTTCATTTGAAATTACACCTATTTTTAATTTAGAATCACATTTTCTTGGAAAGTCTCCATTAATGAGTTGAAGAGAAATAATGTCTTCAAATTTTAGGTAGACACGTTGTTTTAAGTAAATAATCTTTTTAAGACACAATTCAGACCTTGACGAATTTCTAAGGATCAGGGTATGCCTTTTTTGGGGAAAAGATATTATTTGGTTGAGTCAGTAGACATAGGCTCAGGTATCAAACACAGATTACCAGACCTCAAAAGATTCATATTACTGGTGTCTGCATTCTCTGTCAGAAGACTTAATGCAG
>NW_023230216.1:0-858 GCF_002007445.2 Ailuropoda melanoleuca
TGAGATGAAGTTTAGCAAAAAATAAATCCTGATATCCATTACCAGCTGGGGTGAAAGAGGTAATCTACAGTTTGATGTTAGTTACATATATTGGGGACTGCCTTTTTTTGGTAAGAGTTATCAGAAGTCTTTATAATAATTATAACCCTCTGTTTAATCTATAAATCTAAGAAATTAACCTAGGGACCCAGAGATAACTTGATGCATGATGAGGTTTTTTTGTGGTATTAGAAAAAAATGACTTATTATTAGGTACATCTACTTGACAGAATAACGGGCAATGATTAAAAACACTGCCTTATAATGATATGGGAAATGCTTCTATTCACCAGGATAATATACTAAACATTTGGTGTGATTTCAAAATTGTCAATGAAAAGTGAACAAAAATCTGTAGATAGGAGAAAGAATGGAAGAAAAATACATAGAAAGTTGGCAAGTTTTTTTTTTTTTTTTTGGCGGGGGGAGGATGGTGGTACTGAGTAATTTTTTTTTCTCTTCCTTTAAATATTTTCTAAACTCTGTCTACTCACGATGAGTTATCTTTGTAATTACTTCCCTCCCTTTTCCTAAGAGGATCTGCTGATACACAGCCTTAGCAAAAACCAGAGCTAGCAACTTTATCTTTCTTTCTGTTCCTTTTGTCTGCTCTGTGACTGAGTAATCTAGGTTCTGAAGGGTATGTGATGTTTTAGGAGAGAGGGACAGACTGCAGAGTCAGGAGATATGGGGTCTGTGTTAAGTCCCCCACAACCTAACTTCTGTGACTTGGGTCAACTATTTAATATCTCTAGATCAAACTGTTAGCATTTGAAAGCCAAAAATGCTTGCACCAGCTTATCATAAAAAAAAAAAAAA
>NW_023230217.1:0-858 GCF_002007445.2 Ailuropoda melanoleuca
AAGAGCACTCATGATTCATGGGAAGAAGCCAAACTATCAACATTAATGGGAGTTTGGAAGAAGTTGATTCCGTCCCTTATGAATGACTTTACAGAGTTTAAGACTTCAGTGGAGGGAAGACACTGCACATGTGGTGGGAATAGCAAGAGAACTAGAATCAGAAGTGGAGCCTGAAGCTGGGACTGACTTTCTGCAAGCTCATGAGAAAAGTTGAACAGATGAGAAGTTGCTTCTTATGGAAGAGCAAAGAAAAAGTAAGTTCTTGAGATGGAATCTACTCCTGGTGAAGGTGCTTTGAAAACTGTTGAGTTGACGACAAAAGATTTAGAATATTCCTCATAAACTTAGTTGGTAAACCAGTAGCAAGTTTTGAGAGGACTGACTCCCAGTTTTGAAAGTATTTCTACTGTGGGTAAAATGCTATCAAACAGCATCGCATGCTACAGGCAAATCATTCATAAAAGGAAGAATTAATCATTGCAGTAAATTTCATTATTGTCTTATTATAAGAAATTGTCACAGCCACCCACCAACCTTCAACAACCACCACCCTGACAACTCAGGAACCATCAACATCTAGACAAGACCCTCCACCATCAAAAGACTTGTTGAAAGCTCACTCTATGGTTAGCTTTTTTTTTTTTTAAGCAATAAAATATCTTCAAGGTATGTACGTTTTTTAAACATAATGCTGTTGCAAACTTACTACAGTACAGTACAGTATAAAGATAATCTTTACAGGCACTGGCAAACAAAAAAATTCATTTGACTAGCTTTATTGTGATAGTTGCTTTAGTGTGGTGGTCTGGAACTGACCCTGCAGTATTCTGAGGTATGCCTGTAAATCTTCCACTTAGC
>NW_023230218.1:0-858 GCF_002007445.2 Ailuropoda melanoleuca
AAGCAGTAAATAGTAGCTAGAGCTCCATACTGGTTGAAAGTCAGACAGGAACAAAGAAAAGACATACTGCAAAAAACCCTACCCTGTGTAAGGGCTGAGAACACCTTACACCATTATCCTCCCCCTTCCCTGCAGAAACACTTAACCATCCTCACTCCCCATCTACACCTGGTATGTCTGTCATAGGGTTTCCAGTAAAGAACAGACTAATTCTTCAGAGAACTGATGTCTCAGAATTGTCTGAGGTAATTGTGATAATACTGACCAAGGGTCATGATACTTCTATACAGAATCACAGCCACATATCAAATGAAAAAAAGCTAACTAAACTATTGCCCTGTAATCAATCATAGAGTGAATTTTTCTGACCTCTGATTCTTGCGAATTTCCTTCTCTCTTTTCTTCTCCTTCTTTAGCTTTTGATTTTAAGGGTGGATTCTGAAAGAGCAAAAAAGTTATATATACACATTTATAATTCAAATGAACTAAAAATCAATTCCAAATCATTTCAGAACAATGAGAATCATTTAATTAGTAAAAAACTAAAAGATCATTTCATGTTATTACAGCATGGTTCACCACCTGACATTAAGACCAAGGTTAGGTTTCAGAATAGTTCTTAAATGAAATGCCTAAATCCTAACTAATGAAGGAAAATATACACTTTATACAGCAGTAAGAAAGCTGGTTTATTCTCCCTTCCCTCAGGTTTTCAGAGGTCTTAGTAATGCTAATTGAAGAGTTTATTAAAAGAGTACCAAAAAAAAGGTACTATAAAAGTACTGTAAGAGAGTACCTAATAATTTTTACATGAATTGCCTAGGTCATTTGTGTAACCCATTTGTAACAAAGTATTCA
>NW_023230219.1:0-858 GCF_002007445.2 Ailuropoda melanoleuca
ACCTGCACACGCACACACCCCCCACATCTGGCATCTCCCCCACCTTTGCAGAGGAGGAATTAGGCCTCGTGACAGCCACCGGCCCAGGCCTGGCCGCAGCCCTGAGTGCGGCTCCGGGATTACTCCCTCGCGTCCCAGGCTGGCCCCAAGGGTCAACAGACGGTTTGATGACATGTCCCTGTTGCTCCACCGCGCTGCCCCCATCCGACAGGCCTTGCCCGCGGCCCGTGTAGGGCACGCAAACAACAAGGCCGCGGCCGTGTCCCTGCAACAAAGGAGAATCTTCCTCGGATCGTCATAAATCTCCCATTCCTGACAAATCCAAAGGAAGATGGGGGCGAAGGAGAAAGGGGGCAGGAGAGAGCCGGAGTCCCCTGCTAATTCCTTCAAACTGTTGTTTATTGAAATGAGGCACCAGGGATAAACCAGAGCTGGATCGATAATGGTCTGTCTAATACAATCAGCCCAGGGCTGCGGCTGCCGCCCCCACCCCCGCCAGGTGAAGGCCGGGAGGAGAGAGGCCAGAGCGGCCCCAGGCCTGGCTACCTGCTGCCCCCCACCCTTGGGAAGCTGTGCAGCCCCTGACCCCGGGCCCTCCTTTCCTCCCCGCCCTCCTTCCCCAAGGGCAGGAGTCCTCTTCCCAGGGTTACCCAGAAATGTGAGCGGCTCATGGGGAGCAAGGCTCCCACCCAGCCTGGGACGTGGTCGCCCTGCGTGCTGCTCCCCGGATGTCTCAGCTTGCCCGCGGTCCTCACTCCACACCATCACAGCACGCAGTCCTGGGAATACCTGGCCACAGCCGGCTCTGGGTAACCTGCCCCCAGCCTGGGCCTCCATGACCTCCTGTCTGTGAAGGCC
>NW_023230220.1:0-858 GCF_002007445.2 Ailuropoda melanoleuca
AGACGGTCCAACCTCTGCTTTATTATCTTCAGCAATGGGGAAATTACTTAAGTTCCCTCCCCGCACACTCATGTTGTAACAACAGATTATTAGTAAATTCTTCCTTATACAGAGTCAATATCTTCCTCAGATGCTGTGGAATCAGATATGGAGGCCACGTAGCCGGAAACAACGTTGAACTACACCACGGGATTGTTCAACAAAGGCCTCACAGCCCATGGGCTTGGCCCAGACGCTGTAGGCAACTCCAGACACCTGAACCATACCTAATTTTTCCTGCAAAACCAGACCCCTCGGCCACTCACCCTCACTAGAAAAAGTAATTCCACATGGTGCCTGCTCCCTCAGGTTACAACTCTAAATCAAATTGTACACCTACCCATCCGATTGGCAGAGTCTCAGTCAAAAGATTGGGGCCTAAATGTGAGAGAATCTGAGAAAGGAAGTTTACGGATTCCACCTTAGGAAATCGAGAATCATGGTTGGGAATTCCCCTAATAATAGGAAGGGTGTTCAGAAGACATTAAGGGTCCACCACATACGTGGCAAATGTCCACTACAGTCCATCCCTTGGCTGATCAACATGAACGCACACTCCTTCTCCATACGTAACTTTCCTAAAACAAAACGCCCTCGTGGAACGTAATCCTCACTATCTCTTGTGCAAAGGAAAATGAGGCTCGACTCCCCCCAGAACTGAAATAAGGCCGTCTCAGCACTTACTGCTTCCAGCTCCAAGTACAGCATCTCCAGGTGACACCCATTCCACCTCTAATTTGGTCAGACCCCCGAACTGATATTCTATAAACCGTGGACTAAGCCGAATTCATCACCAACAGCACCCTATCTATAAAAGAG
>NW_023230221.1:0-1476 GCF_002007445.2 Ailuropoda melanoleuca
AATAATAATAATAATAATAATAAAAAGATGTTCAAAGGTATGGCACTCATCTCTTGAGTTTAGTACAGGTCAGCATGAAATTACCCCTAGGTTACTTCAGCAGGAACTCTAGTGTGCTTCCAAATTAATCCAACTCACAGAAAGATGTCTAGAAACTACTGCTTGTCAAATACTGTAGTGGCTTCTGCCATCTTTATGGCTCCATCAGGCTGGGAGACTGAGCTTTGTCTGCCTGCATCTGCCTTACAACTTGAGCAGGTGCTTCTCTTGAGCCCTCAGTGCAATTGCAGCAGCTTCATGACCCCCATTCGTCTAATGGTCAACATTGGAAATGCCCCTACTTATAACTTGCTAAAGGATAAAAAAAAATACAAAACAATAATCCGATAATCACAGCTGAGGAACGTAAATCCTTCAGTCCAGTCTCTATACTATGACCACAATGACATTTCTGAACTGAGAATCAAATGTGGAAATCACCTGCTCAGAATCTTTCACTGGCTCCTTGTTGCCTTCAGGCCCCAGTGAATGTTCTTTTATGTGGCACATTAGAGTTGGGTAGGATTTGACCTCAACTTCCTTCTCCCCACATACTACACCATCTATTCCTCACCACTGACATTATTATCATGTGGCTTTAACTCATGGTTTTTTTTTTTTTTAAGATTTTATTTATTTATTTGACAGAGATAGAGACAGCCAGCGAGAGAAGGAACACAAGCNGTAACTCATGGTTTTTTTTTTTTTAAGATTTTATTTATTTATTTGACAGAGATAGAGACAGCCAGCGAGAGAAGGAACACAAGCAGGGGGAGTGGGAGAGGAAGAAGCAGGCTCACAGCAGAGGAGCCTGATGTGGGGCTCGATCCCATAACGCCGGGATCACGCCCTGAGCTGAAGGCAGACGCTTAATTGCTGTGCCACCCAGGCGCCCCTTTAACTCATGTTTTTAAAGTACCTTCCCATATACATCTTTGCTGCTGTAAGACCTCACAGTGTCAAAATGTCTGGCTGTAGCAATGTATTTTTAAATTGTTGGCACTTGATAGTTGCTTGCTAAATCAATCTGACAATAAAATTAAATTTCTATCTATTGATCAACCATACAACCATATTATGTATAAGTGAATAGATTTGTTTACATCAGTCATGTATCATATGTTTGGGAAGGTCAGCCTTAAATCATAGATTCTCTGGCATATATTGAGTTAATTTTGGATAGACCCGGAGGTATCACAAAAATAGAGTCATTCATCAGAGCATGTGAATCAAAGAGAAAAAGAACAGGTTGATCAGGACATATGGACCTTGGGTAAGGACAATGAGCTCTGGTTTTGATGTTGAGAGTCAGACTGAATTTCTATAGGCAGGCCATATGAATTGCAGGAAGTGATTCCCAGAGAGTCACTTCTCACATGGAGAACTCTCTGTGGCTTGCTCCAGGTGAGCAAAGGAAGAATTTACTTATTTAATCGG
>NW_023230222.1:0-858 GCF_002007445.2 Ailuropoda melanoleuca
AAATAAGGGACAGTTCTCAGCTTCTTTAATCCCTATCACATATAAGCAAGACCAGTCTCCTGAGAATTCGCTGATTTTATATATTTTCCTCCCCCAGTTTCATACTCCTGGACTCTCTATGTTTCCTGTGACTTAACGCAGCTTAAGGGTGGGCCATAAATCCGAAAACATCAGTAGTATTACTTATGTGTTCCCCTCTGTTTCTAGTCTGGGTAGAGGCTCTATAGAACCCTAAATTGATCACTTATGCTGGGGAGGACTCAACAACGGGGTGTAGAGGGAGGATGGCACCTCTCTCTACCTAATGCTCTACTTGGGTCTCTTAGTCCCTGCCTAAAGCTTACTTAAGAGCTCAGCTTTTGACTGAACAGGTTACAGAAGAGGTTTAGGCAAAAAGACCAAAGCGCGGGTCTTCATCGGACCCCTCTTACTCTCCTTTCTTTGCTTCCACCTTGTTCTCCTCAGCGAGGCAGACCTGGTGGAGGGAGCCGGACGTCCTGCTGGGGCAGCAAAGCTGCAGGGCGGCTCCACCAGCCCCTTCCTTGTAGATGAGGCTCTGGCTACTGACATTGCCCAGGGGCCTTTGCAGACAAGCCCAACCGTCTTATTCCTCTGGGACCCTCACCTCACCATCTGGCTGAGTAGATGCAGGGGAGCCTGAGAGAGAGGCCATGGTGCCGGCAAGTGCGGTATCGGTGCCATGCTGTCACGAGAGGAAGTGAGGGTCTCACCCAACGCGGTCTTAGCTTTCTTGGAAGGACCCAGCACCTTAGCAGCAGCTGTGGAAAGTCCCACCTAAAGCTTACTTAGTTATTACAGCAGTAAAATACTGGTTTTTATTTAAATATGCCCCCCCCC
>NW_023230223.1:0-858 GCF_002007445.2 Ailuropoda melanoleuca
ATTTTAGACATTAAGGTTGACACTTCTCTTAATTGAGTGGAGACAGTGAGTAGATAGTTTAATATGTGGACCTAGATTCAATCACATGGTGGTGGAAGCCAAGAGTTCCAACCAGCTCTTTACCCATGCTTGTTCAGATGTCACAGGGGTCTCTCATATTCAATGGAGTAACTAGTAAATGGTCCTTGATATAAAGTAATATACCCTGCCTATGCCATCATCAATGTTGATGCCCTTAGGTATAACACAAAGAGCCCCCTGCTTTTTCCTTTGAAAGGTAGTGTGGATTCGACTAATCAAGACGAGATGCTTGGGGGTAGAAGGAAATTGACTTGATCAAGCTTAGCAAAGTACAGATAAAGCACTATGAATGTCATGGTCAGAATTGTCCCTGGCTCCTGTTTTGTGAAACACTGCAAACATTTACAAGATGGGGTTAAGAGTCCAACCTATAGTACAGAATGGCAACTTTCTCTACTATACAGAAAATAAATGGCTTTGCTAATAGCATTTTCTAACCCATGGAGTTAACTAGCTGAGAAGAAATTTGAGCATTAGGCCACTTAATATTGATTCACATAGATATTCCACCAAATCAGAAACTTCAAAGCTCAATATATTAATGAGTTCCAAGAGTCTCTGGAGACTCCGTGCTGGTCAGAGAAAAGATCTAACAAAGAATCTTCTCTTTAAAGTGAAAATTGAGGGGTGCCTGGGTGGCTCAGTCATTAAGCATCTGCCTTCAGCTCAGGATGTGATCCCAGAGTCCTGGGATCGAGCCCCGTATTGGGCTCCCTGCTCCGCTGGGAAGCCTGCTTCTTCCTCTCCCACTCCCCCTGCTTGTGTTCCCTCTCTCGC
>NW_023230224.1:0-858 GCF_002007445.2 Ailuropoda melanoleuca
AGAATGAAAAGGCAAGATTCAGATGGGGAGAAAATATTTGAAAAAGACATACCTGATAAAGACTGTTATCCAAAATATACAAACAACTCTTGAAATTTAACAATAAGGATAAAAACAACCTGATTTAAAAATGAGCCTAGGGACCCCTGAGTGGCTCAGTCAGTTAAGCATCTGCCTTTGGCTCAGGTCATGATCCCAAGGTCCTGAGACCGAGCCCCACGTTGGGCTCCCTGCTCAGTGGGAGCCTGTTTCCTCTCTCCTTACTGCCCCCCCCACAGTACTCTCTCTCTCCCTCTGAAAAATGAAAAAATAAAATCATAAAGAAAAAATGAGCCAAACACCTAATAGACACTTCAGCAAAGATAAACAGATGTCAAATAAGCATAAGAAAAGATGCTCCACATCATATGTCATTAGGTAAATGCAATTTAAAATAGATTTTGTCCAACCTCTTAGACTGGCCAAAATCCAGAACACTGACAACGCCAAATGTTGACAAGGATATGGAGCAACAAGAAGTCAGATTCATTTCTGGTGGGAATACAAAATGGTACATACAGCCAATTTGGAAGACAGTTGGGCAATTTTTTTACAAAACTAAGCATACTCTTACCATAAAATCCAACAATCCAACAGTTACACTCCTTGGTATTTACCCAAAGGAGCTGAAAACAGGTACACAAAAATCCGCACATAGATGTTTATAGCAGCTTTATCCATAATTCCTAAAACTTGGAAGCACCAAGATGTCTCTCAGTAGGTGATTGGATAGATCAACTGTAATACATCCAGACAATGGAAAATTATTCAGTAATAAAAGGAAATGAACTAACAAGCCATGCAAAGACATGGAGGAAC
>NW_023230225.1:0-2259 GCF_002007445.2 Ailuropoda melanoleuca
AAGGCCGATGTGACTTCAAGGGCTTTATCTTCGCACTTTGTTTCTTGGTTCTAAGTGCTGGATATTCCCAAGGCACATTCACACAATGGGGAATCGGGGTAAAGGAAACGCGGAATTAGCTGGAGGTGTTATCGTGCACGCTCTTCTTTAATACCAATAAGAAGGTGGCTGAGTACTCGAAATTCTTGAACTTTTTCATTTATACTCCCTTATTTAAGTGAAATGTTATTCGTTGATATTTCCCTGGATTGTGTGGTGTCTCAGAGACCACTATGTGGCACTCTCGTCAGGCTTCCGTGAACACTTTCCCTCATGTTTCCCTATTCACGAAGGATGATGATAGTGCTAAGACGGCCACTGCACAGTGTTGTTTCTGACAGAAATGGTTTAGGCATTTTCGTTCCATTGCCACCAGCAGTTTTGATGGGATTTACCCATGAAGCAAACATTGCATTGGAGGCTGGTTTGGCCAAATTTTGTTTCTCAGTGCTGTGCTGATCGTGTTTCACTCACGGTAACAAAGCACCTTGATTTTTGTTCCACGTTCTATAAGGCCGATGTGACTTCAAGGGCTTTACCTTCGCACTTTGTTTCTTGGTTCCAAGTGCTGTATGTTTCCAAGGCACATTTAGCCAATGGGGAATCTGGGTCCCAAGGATACGCAGATGTTAGCTGGAGGTGTTATCATGGACGCTCTTCTTTAATACTTATAAGAAGGGCGCTGAGTCCTCGAAATTCTTGAACTTTTTCATTTATACTGCCTTATTTAAGTGAGATGATGTTCGTTGATATTTCCCTGGATTGTGTGGTGTCTCAGAGACCACTATGTGGCACTCTCGTCAGGCTTCCGTGAACACTTTCCCTCATGTTTCCCTATTCACGAAGGATGATGATAGTGCTATGAAGGCAACTGCACAGTGTTTTTTCTGACAGAAATGATTGAGGCATTTTTGCTCCATTGCCACCAGCAGTTTTGAAGGGATTTACCCATTAAAGAAATATTGCATTGGAGGCTGGTTTGGCCAAATTTTGTTTCTCAGTGCTGTGCTGATCGTGTTTCACTCACGGTAACAAAGCACCTTGATTTTTGTTCCACGTTCTATAAGGCCGATGTGACTTCAAGGGCTTTATCTTCGCACTTTGTTTCTTGGTTCTAAGTGCTGGATGCTTCCAAGGCACATTTACCCAATGGGGAATCTGGGTCCCAAGGAAATGCGGATGTTAGCTGGAGGTGTTATCCTGGACGCTCTTCTTTAATACCAATAAGAAGGGCGCTGAGTCCTCGAAATTCTTGAACTTTTTCATTTAGACTCCCTTATTTAAGTGAGATGATGTTCGTTGATATTTCCCTGGATTGTGCGGTGTCTCAGAGACCACTATGTGACACTCTCGTCAGGCTTCCGTGAACACTTTCCCTCATGTTTCCCTATTCACGAAGGATGATGATAGTGCTAAGACGGCCACTGCACAGTGTTGTTTCTGACAGAAATGGTTTAGGCATTTTTGTTCCATTGCCACCAGCAGTTTTGATGGGATTTACCCATGAAGCAAACATTGCATTGGAGGCTGGTTTGGCCAAATTTTGTTTCTCAGTGCTGTGCTGATCGTGTTTCACTCACGGTAACAAAGCACCTTGATTTTTGTTCCACGTTCTATAAGGCCGATGTGACTTCAAGGGCTTTATCTTCGCACTTTGTTTCTTGGTTCTAAGTGCTGGATGCTTCCAAGGCACATTTACCCAATGGGGAATCTGGGTCCCAAGGAAACGCGGATGTTAGCTGGAGGTGTTATCCTGGACGCTCTTCTTTAATACCAATAAGAAGGGCGCTGAGTCCTCGAAATTCTTGAACTTTTTCATTTAGACTCCCTTATTTAAGTGAGATGATGTTCGTTGATATTTCCCTGGATTGTGTGGTGTCTCAGAGACCACTATGTGGCACTCTCGTCAGGCTTCCGTGAACACTTTCCCTCATGTTTCCCTATTCACGAAGGATGATGATAGTGCTAAGACGGCCACTGCACAGTGTTGTTTCTGACAGAAATGTTTTTGGCATTTTCGTTCCATTGCCACCGGCAGTTTTGATGGGATTTACCCATGAAGCAAACATTGAATTGGAGCCTGGTTTGACCAAATTTTGTTTCTCAGGGCTGTGTTCGCCGTGTTTCACTCAAGGTAACAAAGCACCTTGTTTTTTGTTCCACGTTCTATAACGCCGATGTGACTTCAAGGGCTTTATCTTCGCTCTTTTTTTCTTGGTC
>NW_023230226.1:0-858 GCF_002007445.2 Ailuropoda melanoleuca
TTACTTCCCCATCTTATGCATGCATTTAATAATCAACAAATATTGGTAACTTATCCTATTTCAAAGACTACATGAGGAATTAAAGCAAAGAAGATAAACATGATGAAATTCATACCCTCAAGTTGTTCATGGTCAATTAAAGCATTTCAAAGACTAATAGCATAACTATAACCCCCAAGGTGCTTAGACATAGTGCATGTGGAGCAGGGAGAAGGAGGATTTTAAATCTTCTTGAGGGTGGTTAGGGAAGGTGGAAAAAATCTCATAATGTGAATGCAACTGAAAGGGATAAGAGAGCCAAGGAGCAGTAGCATAGAGAAGAACCACAGGCATATAAGACCACGGCATATTCATAAGGTCAGTAGCTCTATTGGGCTAGATGTCCTGCTATTTGCAGGAAAGTCAAAGATGAACCTGGGTAGCCCAGTAGAGAACAGATCCATTCATTCCTTCATTTATACATTAATCAGTCCATGTTTGAATATCTTTATACACTAGGATAAGAAAGTATAATTAATACAGAGATGAAATACAGGATTTTAGGCAGGAGACACCACCCCCTGCCCCGTAATCAGGTTTATATGTTATGAGCAGGATCAAGATGAGGCCAGAGGCAAATACAACTCTTCTTGGGGACAATGATATCAGCGTGAAGTAAAAAGTGCCACCTGAATATAGTGGAGATAAAGCACATTAATGAATTTGAAGTGGAGAATGAGGGACAGAAACCAGGCTTCCAGTTTGGATGAATGAATGATTAAATTGTGGTATCATCCCTGAGAAAACCATTTTGAATGGAGATGATTAGTTTGCTTTTTGTACCTTCCAACTATCTATTTGGCTTGTTATCCCCTTGAA
>NW_023230227.1:0-858 GCF_002007445.2 Ailuropoda melanoleuca
CAGCCATTTTTCCCCCCTGTGGAGAGGGGAATGCATTCTCCTCTTCCCAATTCTAAAAACATAAAGCAAGGGCTCCTATTGGTCAAGCTTAGGCCAGATGACTACCAATGAACCAACCAAAAGTGGCCAGAGGAAGAGCCATGTAGGGAGCTTATGGTTCTCACAGATTCCGTAATTGTAGTAGGGGAAAGGGGAAGAAAAGCTCTCAGAAGAAAAAAAAAAGTGGTCTATCCCTGGAAAAGTGACAGGGATATTGCCAAATAAATAAAATTATAGTTGTCCACTAAAGCCTTGATAAAGGATGTTAACTGAAGAGTTATACACAAAGTCTAGGAGAAAAGATGCAAAAGAGTATGAATATGCCAGGGCATCTCCAAGACTGTGTGTGTGTGTGTGTGTGTGTGTGTGTGTGTGTGTGTTAATGCCTCAGTGAAAACTCTGAGGCGACACTTAAATTCCTTTATTCTAATACTTTGTTTGTGAAGGCTAATTTGACCTTTCAGGATTCAAGAGAAAAAGATCTGGACAGTGTACCAAAGTTTTGGCTGCTAAAAATCGTAAAGCTCTTATTGCAAACAAATAATTTAACAGCTGGTTTTCACCACAATCTTCCGTGAAGTTCACTCAGTTTCCCCAGTGTCTAGCACAGAGTAAGATCTCAAAGTCTTTGCTGAGTGAATGCATGAAAGAAAACTTGAGTGAAGCCCTTCTGAAGCCCTTCACTGCTGGTGGAAATAGCAATATTATCAATCCAAATCTGCCAATGTGAAGGGATACCCCGCACCATGGCGCCACCTCCCCTGCAAGGATATCCAGAGGGAGCTTTTGTCATTTTTATCCCATGAGCCTTTTTTTTTT
>NW_023230228.1:0-858 GCF_002007445.2 Ailuropoda melanoleuca
GAAGGCAGACGCTTAACCGCTGTGCCACCCAGGCGCCCCTTGAAATATTTTAAATCCAACGGCTGCTTTTCAAGTGAAAGACTTCAAGTTCAAAGCAGTTTAATAAAAATAGCCACAGTCTCCATGTAAGTGACTGTTTGTATTCAAACCAGTAAATTACTAAAGTAAGACACCCATTTTTTTCTTAATTCAGCAGGGGCGGTTTCTTTCTTTCACAGAACCTTTCCCAAATTGATTTTGGTTTTCCTAGCCGGATACAAGTGCATGTGAGAAGGAATTTCAACATTGTTTCAGTATCTTCTCAGGTAGGTTACACACAAGCCCCATGATAAAGTGTTCACATACTTGCTATAAAGGCAGATAATAAAATCAGTAATGAAAAGAAAAGATTTTAGAGAAATTCAAAATAAGAAGAAAATCACACGAATGCATTTTAGGGAGAACAAGAGTAGCTCTTTTAAGCAATCTGGGTTTTGAACATAAGGGGCCAAAATGACCAAAAAAAAAAAAAAATGACCATTCATGCAAGTTTCTCGATATCATGTGCCTGCGGTTTTTAGATGAAGTTGCATATAATCTTAGCATTATTTGTAGGCCAGTCTAGGATGTAAGAGAAAGTCTAAGTGATCTGGCCTGTCCATTCATTCCAGTATATTTTCACCTGTTTTTTAATACTGAAATTTGAATATAAATTTTTTTTGGTAAGAAGTTTCTGCCACTGGCCCATTTTTTTTCCTCTAAGGGATTTTAAGGCTACCTAAATTCCTAATACATTTAACAAAGTATGTGGCTAGGGCTATAATATTTAATGGAAATACATAATGAATAAAACATGACTATCCAAAACATGACACAAAT
>NW_023230229.1:0-858 GCF_002007445.2 Ailuropoda melanoleuca
CAGGGTCTGGATATGGCTTAATGGCTCTGGTTTCCTGGTTCCTTCCATTGGCAAAAGCCCATGGGGGATGAAAAGGACCAAGCTGGGAAAGATGGAGCAATGCACTGTCATAGTTCTGGAAGGGAGACATGGAGCATAGAGGAAGCACTGTGTTTGCAGGGCCTTTGGAACATCAGGGTGGCGGCACTTAGAACAGAGAGTCACAAACTCAGACGTCTCAGGGGCCAGACAGTTAATAGATAGAAGCAACTGGGATCCCGGGGGGCTGGGCGCCAGGAAAGCTCATGCCCGGCCTAAAACGAGCAGCCGCAATTCTCTCAAGTTGATTATTAGCGAGCAAGGATGTGGACCCAAGCGTTGTCAGGTCTTATTCTTCAGCACAAACTAGAAATAGAGCTGTTTATGTGAAACTACCCCATTCTATAATGTTGGCAGTTAATTCAGATTTACTGTCAGGCGGGCTATGTATCTACGTGCATATATACTAAGTGGGCTAAAGAAAACGTAGCTGAAACAGAACATAACTTGGCATGTCAGTTTTCCAATGGTGATTTGGGGGGCTGAAGCAGACTCCATTTATATCCCTTCACCCTCTCTGCTTCAGGGCCCATGGCCAACCTCCACCTTCTGGAAGATGCTCTCTGGTCACCAAAGACTGCTTTGCCTGGTCATATGGCAGTACGGACACACACTAGAGAACTGACACCTGGGTGCAGCCTTCACCCTATGAGTGGTGGGGCATGGGTGTATAAATACCCCAGCTCCCTCCTTGGCTGGGTCCGTTCCTCACTGGCTCCCAGAGTGTCCTCCGACTGCCCTCCGTGGTAGCTGGTTTGATAACCCATCTTTCATTGGCTC
>NW_023230230.1:0-858 GCF_002007445.2 Ailuropoda melanoleuca
ATTCAACAACCCCCTCCTTTCAAAGCACTGGTCTTGCCGTAATCAGACTTCGAACTTTCTCAATGAATCCGAGGCGAGTGTTTCCCACGTGGCCTGGATGCCCTAAGGACATGCTGGGCACAAGGATACCCCATGACTGCATCTGGACCTCACACTCCCATCCTCGACGTCCCAGAAGGAAGAGCCCGAGTTGCCCTGTTCCTGCCCTGTAACCTGAAGTGCCTGAGTGTAGCTACTGTAAGCCCTGGGTTGGGCTGGGCGGGCTCACACTTCCCAGGGGACCACGGCACCGACGGACAGACTACCTGTGCGACACGGACTTCAGACAGTGCAGCACAGAGGAGTCCCGGAAATCCCAACTGAGCGATGGTCCCATCGGCTCAGCAGCAGCTCAGAAGAGGGACAGGCTCTCCCCACCAGCCGGGCACTGAAGACCCCCCCACGGGGCGCGGGGGAGTCTGCCAGCAGTTACAGCTGAGGACACGAAGCTAATGGCAGAACTTTCTCCCCGTTCTCTGCCTCCAGCTAAGCAGAAGGAAAACAGCGCTGGGGGTGGGGGTGGGGGGAGCAACAGAAAACTTGAGCCCGCAGCAGTCGCCCCCTTGGCCATGGTACCGAAGCTGGGCTGCTCACATCTGGGACGGGTCAGAGGTCTCCACGTGGAGGGGGCCTGGGTGGCGCAGTCACTTGAGCGTCTGACTCTTGGTTTCAGCTCAGGTCATGATCTCAGTGTCGTGGGATCGAGACCCACATGGGGCTCCGCACCCCGTGTGCGTGGCATTGGTTGGAATGCTCTCCCTCTGCGCCCACCAAACCTGCTGCACTCTCGCTCTCTAGAATAAATCTTAAAAAAAAAAA
>NW_023230231.1:0-858 GCF_002007445.2 Ailuropoda melanoleuca
TGATACAAATGTGAAAGCTACTGCTGATTAATATTATCATTATCTCTGCCTGAATTTCCCCTTGAAATGTCTACTCATTGTTTCACTCGTTTTTTCACTTAATAATTACTTGCTCAATGCCTAATCTGCATTAGGTGCAACACAAGATCCTGAGCACAGGTAAGAAGCAATAAGGGAAATATTCTTCATATTCTCCTGAGGTCTTATTCTTTGGTAGGGTATACAAATATTAATCTAGTAATCATAGATATATATAAGTACAAATGGTAGAAAATGCTGTGAAGGAGGGGTAGTCAGTTGTACAGGATTTAGGAAAGGAGCCTTCCTAGGGCATGAGAAGAAAAACAAGGGATATCAAAGGATAGAAGTAGATGCTAGTCAGAAGAACTGGAAGATTACATTCCATGTGCAGAACTCCTACAGACTTGTATTTTTAAATGTCCTGTGGAAGAGTATTGATAGGTTTGAAAGAATGACAGATGGCTAGCACGGGGCTTGAGAGACAGGAAGACTACCTATAATGGAATTTGAGAAGGTAACAGAAAGCCAATAACATAGGAACTGATAGGCCATGGCAAGGATACTGTGTTTATCCTATAAGTAATGAGAAGGTATTGAGAGGTTTGAATCAGAGGGTCCAGTTGGGAAGATTTATATGCGCACATGTATTTGTATGTGTCCATGTATTTGTTTTATGCAAAAGATATTTCTGTTTCAATGGGGGATATGGTTCTTTCTAATACATTCAAGAACAATGAATTTTTTTGGTTTCTGTTCACATTTTAAAGTTTTTTTTTTTTTAAGATTTATTTATTTATTTATTCGACAGAGATAGAGACAGCCAGCGAGAGAGGGAAC
>NW_023230232.1:0-858 GCF_002007445.2 Ailuropoda melanoleuca
CCCTGCTTGTGTTCCCTCTCTCGCTGACTGTCTCTATCTCTGTCAAATAAATCAATAAAATCTTAAAAAAAGAAAAAAAGAAAAAAAAAAAAGAAAATTATGGTTTAAAAGGAATCATGTGCAATTTAAATATTGACCGGGACCTCCATAAAGCAGATGCTGCCGGGACAGTTAGGTCCCACACACCAGCCTTCCCTGAGCCCTCGCCAGTCCAGTGACTGCTTCTGCATCTGTTGCCTTCTTGCCACTCCTGGCACAGCTGCTGAGTAAAGAAATGTTAGGTGGGGGTGGGGGGGAAACACACAGAACCCCTTGACCCCCCCATCCCCCATTGTGTGAATAAGCCTCTGTATTCCAGATCGAAGGCTTTCTCAATGAGTACTTTGTCTCAAGTGTGAGAACACCGTACCTGGGCCCAGCATTCTGCATGCCGTCTGACAGCCACTGTCACGTGGGCAGCAACTCTACACTGTGCTGCAGTCTGAGGCTGGGCTCCCCCACGTTTCCAGGATGGAAAGGAGACCAAGGTCTGGGGGCCTTTTGTAGAGATGGAGACCCAGACCCATAGAGGTGTGCTTCCTCTGAGTACTGCTGGAGAATGGGGTACTGAAGACTGCCTGCCATCTGTTCTTCATAGAGTGAGGAGATACAGCCAGGTGTGGGGTGATACAGGCAGCACCTGAGAGAGCATGCCAGGCAGCCCTAGTTTCACCTTGTTGAGAGAGTGCCTCTTGGTAAGGTGCAAAACACTATGACAGCTTCAGATATAGGGTGGGATGGCATTGATTCATCCATGTATCCGTCTACTCATCTATCTGTCCGTCCATCCATCCATCCATCCATCCATCCATCCATCCA
>NW_023230233.1:0-163 GCF_002007445.2 Ailuropoda melanoleuca
TGCACCCCAATATTCATAGCAGCATTGTCCACAATAGCTAAATCATGGAAGGAGCCGAGATGCCCTTCAACGGATGAATGGATTAAGAAGCTGTGGTCCATATATGCAATGGAATATTACTCAGCTATCAAAAAGAACGATTTCTCAACATTTGCTTCAACAT
>NW_023230233.1:531-1546 GCF_002007445.2 Ailuropoda melanoleuca
GGGGCGCCTGGGTGGCACAGCGGTTAAGCGTCTGCCTTCAGCTCAGGGCGTGATCCCGGCGTTATGGGATCGAGCCCCACATCAGGCTCCTCCACTATGAGCCTGCTTCTTCCTCTCCCACTCCCCCTGTTTGTGTTCCCTCTCTCGTTGGCTGTCTCTATCTCTGTCGAATAAATAAATAAAATCTTTTAAAAAAAGATTAAAAAAAAAGAAATATTAGGCAATGCAAGTGGATTGTTTGTTGATTTTCTAAACAATTCATTTTGTGATTTATTATTAAATTTGATATATAGTTTCTAATTTGTTAAAAATTTCTGCTTCTATCTTTTAAAATTTCTTCCCTCTACTTTCTGTTTAATTGTTCTTTTTCTGCTTTTTGAGTTGGGTGGGTGCTTCATGTATTTTTCTTTCTTACTGATTTTGGTATTTGATGCTATGATTTTTCCTCTTACTGCTTACTGTAGATGTATCCTATAGACACTATAAGTCGGTTTCTATTTACTTTCTTGAAATTTCTTCATTTCTTTTCCCTTCAACCCAAAGTAAATTTCTTCAATAAAATACAAGCACCTTGCAAAAAAAAAAATTTATTTACCTCCACCATTCTTTGTGCTATGGTTTTTTCTACATATTATAGTCTCTGCAATAGTAATTTTTGCTTCAAACATTTATCTTTTAATGGTATAATGAGAAAATAATTGTATATGTATATATTCTCACATTTCATACCCATCGTTAGCATTTTGGGTGCTCTTTTCTCCCCATACATCTGCATCACCATTTGGGGTCATTTTCTTTCACCCTAAAGAATTTCCTTTAGCATTTTTTTTTACGGCAGATTTTACACCAGTGAATATTCCCACTTTTTTTGTATATGAAAATATCTATTTCTCTCATTTTGAAAGATATTCTGGTATACAGAATTCTTCATTAAGAGTTTTTATATCTCGGTAATATTAGCCTCATAGAATGAGTTTGGTAGCTTTCCTTCTGTTTCTATTTTTTGAAATAGCTT
>NW_023230234.1:0-858 GCF_002007445.2 Ailuropoda melanoleuca
AGAATAAACATAGTTAAAATGTCTATGCTACCCAGAGCAATCTACACTTTCAATGCCATCCCGATCAAAGTCTGGCTTTAAATGCATAGTTAGCACTACACTTTTCATAGTGGTTGCTCTATTTTCTTCTTTCTTTATCCATTGGTATATCATTATTATCTGTATATCTACCCACCCTCCCATCCATCTACCCGTACATCCATCCTTCCACCACTCACTCATCCATCCCTCCATCTATCCCTCCATCTCTCCATCCCTCCACCCCTCCATCCACCAAACCATCTATCCATCCAGCCAGCTTGCTTTGAGTACTGTTTTTGTATCAGGCATTGTTTAAAGATAAGATCCTATGGAATCTGATTCTCCCTTGCATTATCTCCTACTACTTTCTCCTTCACTCTGCTGAGTATGATAGCAGCCTTGTTATTCCTTAAACAAGCGAAGTTTGTTCCTGCTCCTCCCCTACTGAATACTCTTCTACCAGATTCTTGCAAGACTCATCCCTTCATTTCATTGCAGGGTTTTGCTCAAATGTCCCCAAAAGTACCCTTACCTCCTACTGTAGTTATCCCATTTTCCTGTTTTGTTTTTCTTGGGGCCACTCGCTGATCACTTGAAATTGTAGTATTTACTTGTTTATCATCAATCTTCACCACTAAATTGCAACATCCCCAAGGACAGTTTTCTCTATCTTTGGTGCTATCTCCTTAGCACTTTAAAAAGGGTCTGGCACACAGAAGGGGTTCAAGAAATATTTGTCAAATGACTGAATGACCACGGCCTTAATTTTGCCCTTGACCAGTTTACAGTGTATCTGGGGAGACAGAAAAGATATCTAAGGAGATTTAAAAAAAAAAA
>NW_023230236.1:0-738 GCF_002007445.2 Ailuropoda melanoleuca
ATATCAACCACTTTCAACAACTGTTATGTCCAGACCCCTTCTGTGAGGTGTGTAATAGCACAACTGCTGAGGTCAATGGCTGCTGTTCCCAGAGACCCTAGAAGATGCTACTTCCTCTGTGATCCCCTTGGCTTCCACAGCTCCTGTGACTGATTCATCATTCACTTCATCCCCTGACTCCTCAGGAGGAGTCTCCTCCTGGTCTCCTCCAGGAGACCTAATACCAGCCCCTTTGAATGAGCCTTTCCCACCACCCCCCTCCATCTTCTCACCTAACCCAATGACCCCTTTGGCTGACTTTTTCTTACCCTCACCCGCCAGTCATTCCCTGCCACTAGAGCCAAAAGNAAAGCCTTGGATTCTGAATTCCCAGTGAGCCATTCCATAACCCAACCCCTTGCCTTTCCCCCTCTCCTACTACATGACATTCAGAAAGGGGATCCTGTTGTCCAACCAGAGGCCACTCTACCTGTGAGTACTGTCTCCCCTCTTGACCCCACCATTTCACAAGAGAGCAACCTCTTACCAACTCTGTCCCATACAAGGAATCCCACTGATTCATTTGCTTGTATTCATGAACGGCCAACCCTGTCTGTTTCACCACCATCAGACTGCACTTTAACTGTGACTCAATCTAAATCAATTTCCATCTCACTGAAGTCTGTTTCTGAGAAGTCATCTCCAGAGAGCCTTGGTGGGTTGTCCACTTATGTTCCAACAATCAGAGGTAGTGACTGT
>NW_023230237.1:0-858 GCF_002007445.2 Ailuropoda melanoleuca
CAAGTTATGTCATCTTTCTTTGCCTCAGTTTCTTTGTTGGACTGCACTGGGCATGGAGTGAAACACATTCAGGAGCTCAACTCTAAAATCCATAAACCTTACAGCCAGGTACTCAGCTTCACATATACAAAACAAAAACCCTCCTATATATGTATCTCCCCGAATTCCTTCTAGATGTGCCTAAACCCCATAAACATTAAACATCCTCAGCTTCTCAGTAATTCTCCACTGCCTCTGTGTCACTGCCGTATGCTTCCACCCTTCTCCTGCTGATAAGATACAGAAAGAGATGGGGCATGCAAGATGGATTTTATGATCACCCCATTCCTCTAAGATATAGGAAGAGGAAGAAAAGCAAGCTGGACTTCATGATATCATTTGGGGGTTGCCTTCTATGGGAGCAGTCAAAACATGTAAAATATTGCAGTCCTGAGGCTAGACTTCTGCCAGTGTATCTCCAGGGGGGAAGTGGGGTGGAGACCCAACCAAACAGGAGAACACACTAGTGGGCTTGAACAGGATGTATCTGTGAATCAGGGTGGTGAGAGTTGGGTTCAGACACTCTCTGATTGTCTCTGAGGACAAGTGCCTCTCCTGAAGTTATAGTAAATAAACATTGTCATTTCCTAAAGTTAGGATATTCTTGTGGTTTGTTCTTAGACATTGAAGTCTGTGACGCAGCCCCTCAACACTGGAGTTCCCCTTAGGAGTATGTGGCCATAAATGCAGGGAGAACAATGAATCAAGCTGACCCTTGGAAAGGGAATCCTCTTAATGCCTTTCATCTATACACACAGAGTCCAAACTAGGGCCACCTCTGAGGTCTTTGCCAGCCATAAGCCTTTGCTTTTAGAATCT
>NW_023230238.1:0-858 GCF_002007445.2 Ailuropoda melanoleuca
TTTTAGAAGATTATTAATATCGGCAAGCCTCTAACCAGACTGATCAGAAAAAGAGAGGAGACAATCATCAATATGCGAAATGAGAAAGAGGACATCACTACAGATTTCACAGATATTAAAGGGACAGTGAAGAAATACTGTGAACTTGATGCCAATAAATCTGACAACCTGGACAAAATTCACAAATTCTTTAAATACACAAATACCCAAAGTTCTCTGAAGAGAGTAACTGGCGTAGCCCTTTCTCTCTTTTAAAAAAATGAATTTGCAGGTGGAAACTTTTCCACGAAGAAAATTTACCATTTTGGACAAAGTGCCACCACCATTCGGTGGGGAAAAATAGTCTTTTCAAGAAATGATGCTGGGTCAGTGGGTATGTACACGGGGGGAAAGTTGGTCCGCACCTGACATCACTGAAGGTTGTTTACAAACCACATCAGAACAGCAGCTCCAGTGGTTTGTTAGACGTACATGTAAAGAGTACAGCAGTAAAGCTTCCAGAAAGTAACAAAGGGCACTTTCCTCATGACCCTGAGGCAGCCACGAACCATTAAAGAGAAGATGATTGCATTATATTTTGTTGGAATGAAGAATTTACATCTGTCAGGAGACTCATATTCAGAATATATTTAAAAGAGAACTTGTATAAATCAAGAGGAGAAACACAAACAACCCAATTTTTTTAAAAAATGGCACAAATAGCTCGAACAGGAATTTCATAGGTAAAGTGTCAAACGGGACCGTAAGCAAGTGTGCTCGATCTCAATAGTCATCAAGAAAATGCGTGTTATTTTGAACATTTTTTCATGTGTCTGTTAGCCATTTGTATGTCTTCACTGGAAAAGTGTCTGTTCATAT
>NW_023230239.1:0-858 GCF_002007445.2 Ailuropoda melanoleuca
CTTTCAAAAAAAAAAAATAAAAAAAAAAAAAAAAAAAAAGAGAGAACAAGATAAAACCCCAGAAACAGACCTTAAGGAACAAAGATAGTAAGTGCTCTACCTGCTAGAGTTCAGAGCATCCTGTAAAAATCGGAGCCTCAAAACTATCCAATGTTTCTCCTATCACAGTAAAAAACCAAAATTCTTAAAACGTCCGACAAGTCCTGCATGACCACATCTCCTATTATCTCTGATCTTACTGGTCAGTTCTCTTCCCCCTCTCTCACTCTGCTTCTACTAAATGAGCTTCTGGGCTCAAATACTCCCAACCAGACCCAGCTTCAGAATGTTAAAAAGAAAGCCACAGGACCAAGATGGAATTACTTGCCCCATCACAGCATTGCAGTTTCAAAACTTCTCCAGGAGTGGAATCTTAAGCCAAAATATGGAATTTTCTGGTAGGCACCACCAGGTAAACTGTCACCTGGGCCCTCTCCGCCAGCCCTAAAGGAAGATGAGGTAATCTACCTAGTAAGACATCTTTCCCCTTAATTCTTCGCCCTAGGGGAAGGACCTTGCCTGAAACAATCTTTCCTCTTCTTTTGCTAAAACTTCTTGCTCTAAGCTTCTTTCTAAAAAAGCCTTCCATTTTGTACAACTCCTCACAGGAGGCCCCTCTACTTGCTAGGTGGGATGCTCCCTAATTCATGAATTGTTTAATAAAACCAATTCGATCTTTAAAATTTACTCAGTTAAATTTTGATTTTTAACAAGGGTCTCCGCACTTGCTATTTTCTACTCCTATATAATTTAGTTTATTGTCTGCCTCCCTCACTTTGAATTTCACCTCCATGAATGTTGTCTTTTATCTTTTTTTTT
>NW_023230240.1:0-858 GCF_002007445.2 Ailuropoda melanoleuca
GAGGCTGGGGCGGGGGCGGCTCAGGTTGCGGGGGGAAGGCGGTGGAGGCGGGGGGGAGGCCGCCGCCCCAGTTTTGTCTCCTTGAGGCTCTTCTGCGGGGTGTGTGCGGGCCCCCCGCGTTCAGTGCGCATCTCCCTGCCGAGCCAGGGAGGCCATCAGCCGCTCACGCCTCTGTGGGAGGCACCTGTTCCCGGCTTGGCCCTTTTTTAACGACCGAGTCCCTGGTCTTTGTCTTGTGTTTCAGGCGTTGCTTACACACTGTCTGCGTTGCTTACACACTGTCTGCGCCCTTGTCCGCGTGCGCTACAAATACTCATCCAGGTCTGCGGCTGGCCTTTGCCCTCGCTTGGGTGTCTTTGGACAAACACGTGTCCTTAAACTTAATCGGTTCCAACGTGTCCACCTTTCGTCTGCAGACAGTGTTTTCTGGCTCCTGTTTGAGAAATCTTTGCCCCCCAAGTTCCCGCCGACACTGTCTGCCATAAGCTGGATCGTCTCACCTTCTTGCCGTCCAGTCTGTGGTTCCTAGCCAGGCACTTTGCACATCTGCTGTGAGATGGATTATGGTTCCGTGGGCATAGCCAGTTGCTCCAGCCCTGTTTACCGTAAAAACAGCCACCTTCCCTGCCGAGGTGAGGGGTGCCTGGCACACACGTGTAGATGGGTCCGTTTCTGGAATCACTTCTGTCCGTGCTCTGCGTCCTGTCCTCAAGCGCAGTATTTGGAATGGATGAGAGCCCATCGGATTTGCCACCGAGGGCGTTCACCTTAGCAGACCGGAGCGTGCGGGAGGCTTTGTCAGCTCGATCTGCTAAAGCCGGCCGGGGAACGCGAATTTGGGTCTTAAGGCCCATAGTA
>NW_023230241.1:0-858 GCF_002007445.2 Ailuropoda melanoleuca
AGAGAGAGAGAGCATAAGCAGGAGCAGAGGGAGGGGGAGAAGAAGATTCCCTGCTGAGTGCGGAGCCTGATGTGGGACTCCATCCCAGGACTCTTGAGATCATGTCCTGAGCCGATGGCAGATGCCTAACTGACTGAGCCACCCAGTCACCCCTGTTCATATCCTTTTACTCAGGTTTTTCATGTGAAGCTTTATAAGATAGTTAGGTTCGGGTCTACCAGGTCTCTCTGTTCCTTTTGTTGGAAATGCTTTCCTCCCCCTATTGTTATTGTTGTTATTATTGTTCCCTTAATAGCTATTAATTTAAAAGATTGCATGTATTCATTGTCTTTGCTGTACAAAATATTTTAGAACAGATGCTGTTGTAAGTGAACTCTATTATGTCTATGGAACTTACTCTGAGGGGGCAGTTTCAGAAAATTAGAAGGGTCTGGGGAGTAAGAATCCTGTACATTTGGAGAGCAAATGATTTTGGATTAATTGAACATAGTGATTAAATGATCTCACTCCTTTAGTGTGCCCGTCAGCAGGGATAACAGATGAGGTTTCAAGATGTCGTTTTCACTACAAGAATACTTTCCTTCTAAGTTCACAAGTTTTAGAATCTAAGACAATTTCATGGGTCTTAAATTCTAGGGAAAAATACAGTCCAGCAGAAAGAATGTGGATTTTGATTAAATAGAATTAGATTCCAATTCTGATCCCTATCTACTCACTGTGCAACTTTGGCCAAGTTGTTAAAAATCTCTGAATCGCTGTTTCCTCATCTGTGAATAGAGATAATACATGTTAATGGTGGAAATTGGGGCAAGGGCAAGTTGGTGATGGGAAGGTGAATGTATCTTGAAAGACTTGGCC
>NW_023230242.1:0-858 GCF_002007445.2 Ailuropoda melanoleuca
GCCCTAAACCTTTCAACAGAGACATCTTCTAGATTTACCACCTCTGATCTCCGTTCTCTCCTGTTTTATTTTATCCCTAGCCACATGGGGGTGGGGGGAGCGGTCAGCAGTCGCTATTCCCCTTTGCTCTTCTCTCCCGACTTGGCAAGACTCAGCTGATGATTCGTTCCAGAAATGTTTACCGATAACCCACAGTGCAGCTCTGCATCTTATGCTAAGCCCCAGGAAAAACCGGAAGATGAAGAAACATTTCTGTATCAGAGGAATTCAGAATTTGTTGAATTGCACACATAAACACACACAGGGCTTTCCCCTCACAGTCGTATCTCCCAGAGCCGCAGCTCCGTTTGGGGTTCTTCTCAGGGGCTCTCCAGAGCTCTCGTGAGTGCCCACCGCTAAGACACGGACAGACTGGTCCCTGCCCACGTGGCGACTGGAGCTCGACAGGACAGACAGCGCCAGGAACTCAGACCCACGGGACCGGGTTCCACCAGCGGCTGTGCGACTCTGAACAAGCCACAGGGTCCTCTCGCCTTCGGGCCCCCAGATGTGACATGGTACCATCCACGGTCCCTTCCTCCCAAACCCAACAGCAAACCCCAAACGTTTTTCTTGCTCGTTTAGTGTTAATTCTGACAGGAGGCTATTTTTAGTCTATTTATTCCACTTAACGTGAACACTCCTGTTTCTTTGCGGCAGTAATCACGTGCTTGATTCTGGGGGGCTTCTCCACTCTCCGGGTTTGTTACTACCTTTCTAAGACCCGCACCATCGGAGTTCAGAAACACAGCTGGCCGTGGGGTTTCACACCCGCAAGCGTGAAGCCCCCCGGATGCTGCGTTCACCAGCCCCCGAGAC
>NW_023230243.1:0-858 GCF_002007445.2 Ailuropoda melanoleuca
TCAGCCATAAACAGAATTTAATCTTGCCATTTGGGACAACATGGCTGGACCTTGAGGACATGAAGTTAAATGAAATAAGTTAGAGAAAGACAAATTCTGTATGATCTCATTTACATGTGCAATCTAAAACAAACAAAAAATCAAGCTCACAGATACAGAGAACAAAACGGTGATTGCCATGTGTCAGAGCTGAGTGTGGGGGGCCACAAGGGGCGTCCAAAGGTACAAACTTCCAGTTATAAAATAAGTAAGTCACGGAGGTGTGATGTACAGCATGGTGACTATAATTAATAATAATGTATTGTCTCTTTGAAAGTTGTTAAAAGAGTAAACTTAAAAGTTCTCATCACAGAACAAAAATTCTGTAACTCTGTGTGGTGGCACGTTAACAAGACTTGCTGTGGTGGTCATTTTGCAATATATACAGACAGCCAATCATGTTGTACTGAGACTAGTATCATCTTTATGTCGATTATTCCACAATTTATAAATAAATACACAAATAAATAGATATTCATTGAAGGATATATATTGTTTACTTTTAATCAACTCTTATGAAAATAAGTCTCTTTCTTTAAATTTTCTCTGTGACTCATGGTAGAGCCACTTCCTTTGTGTATTTTCTACAAATGGTGATATTGCTTGATCAATAGATTCATACCTCAATTTATACAATTTATAGAAGCCATACAAAATTCAGTTATCTTTCCTTCCTGAGTTCCTTTTTCACATACAGATGAGAACTGATTATATTGGTCATCAATACACAGAAATGTAACAAGTAGCAAATCTACTCCTTATAGTTACTAAGTATAGAGTAACTTCCGTTTGGCTTGGAGAAGGAGATAAAACTTAAGA
>NW_023230244.1:0-858 GCF_002007445.2 Ailuropoda melanoleuca
GAACAGTTTCCAAGAGCCCTGTGTGTTATGCCCTCTGTAAAATGACATCGCCAATACTGTCACTACTTGCCTCTACCTCCACCCCAATTAGCCTGACTAACCCGGAAGGCGAGACGACAGCCGGAAGCCAATGGTAGAAAAAGGAGCAGCCCTCAAAGGCATCCTCAAGGCATCTGAACAATGAGGGGGTGAGACAAGGTCTCCTCGATGACGCCTTTTTTTCCAGCAAGTTCCTATTTTACTTCTGGTGCAGTAGTATCATTTTGACGTGGGCTTGAGAGCCAAGTGGTGACTCTGACTGGGCTATAATGTGACCTTGGTCATTATCACTTAGCCTCCACAAGGCTCAGTCCTCTCACCTATGAAATGGGTATGATAATAGTGAGTGTCCTTCCCACTTTATAAGGTTGTCATGAGAATTAAATACCCAAGTGTAAAGCATTGTTGAGAAGAGATGTTACGGTTTTCTTATTGGCGGTAATGCTAATCATTGTAATTGCAGCTTAATAGTAACAAGGATATTATTAGAATCAGCAATTGTGGTAGTGCTGGTAAGGCACTTCGGAGATTATTCATCACATGTGGATACTTGCTGGAAAAGCCCCTGGTGTTAAGACAGTGTGTACCATGCCCTTTCTTGAATTAGTTCCTTGGGGCTTTACAATAACCCTAAGAGGTAAAACTTGTTACTGTCGTTTGACACAACAAGAAGCTAAGGGTGAGGGTGAGAGAGAGAGAGAGAGAGACAGAGAGACAGATAGAAGTGGTTTTATTTATTTATTTTTTAAAGATTTTATTTATTTATTCATGAGAGACACACAGAGAGAGATGCAGAGGCAGAGGGAGAAGCAGGCTCCC
>NW_023230247.1:0-2429 GCF_002007445.2 Ailuropoda melanoleuca
AATCCAGGTCAAACAGGCTTAAGCCAAAATCCGGGGGGGGGGGGCGATGAGGCATAGAATTTATGGCTTAGATAATTTAAGAGCTCAGAAATAGTAATTGGCTTCAGGTACAGAGGATGCAGGGGTTCAAACAATACCATCCGGCCTGTTCTGTGTTTACCTATCGGTTCTGCATGCCTGTGTCGTGTTCACCCTCGGGCCAGACTCCCATTGGTGGTGAGATAGTCGCCAGCACACCTGAGGGATTCCATTTCCCTGTTCCACACCCAGCAGAGGAGAGAAAGTTTCTGCTCCGGTAGTTTCAACAAGACTCTCGTGCCTTGGCCTGAGCCTCAGGCAGCCCTAATTGGGTCATATGTACCCATTCCTCCTCAGTCAGTCCTGGGATGAAGGGAATGTGGTTGTCTGGTTGGCGGGGCTGGAGTCACTCCCTCATCCCACACCATTTCCCCAGTTCTGAGCTAGTTACAGGTGCCACTGCACCTGGGACAGAGCCAGAGCTGGGAGGTGTGCTGGCAACAGCAGGGACAATGGATCTCTATCAGGTGGCAGTTACAACAAGTGCCCTGCCTTTTACCCTTTGTGTCCCTACGCTAGTTCCTGAATGCAATTAGTACATAATCATAGGCCAAGTTTTATTGAATTCATGGTGTTACAGAAACGTTTGAAGTTGTTCAGCTATTCACCATCTGCCTTGAAATTGATTAATTGTAGACAGAAACCACTTTAAAATCTGAGAGAGGGGAAGAAAAATTAAGCAAGAGTGACAATTGAATTTTTGCTTTAAACTCTTAAGAATTCTATTTTTGAAAGGCCTACAGCTAATATCATATTTAATGGTGAAAGTCTGAATGCTTTCCCCCTAAAATCAGGAGGAAGGCAAGGAAGTTCATGCTTACCACTTGTATTCAGTAATCTCACTGCGCGCTGAACCAGTCCCATAGAAATAAAAGGCACAGGTTGAAAAAAAAGAAAGAAAACTGCCCCTACTCAGAGATGACATGATTTTCTACCTACGGAATCCTGAGGAATCTACAAAATAACTCCTAAAACTGATAAGTGATTTAGCATATTTGCAGGATACAAAGTTAAGACACAAAAATCATTTTTTCTGTGTACTAACAATGTATAGCTGGAAATAGAAATTTTGGAACTATTATTTATAAGAGCTCCAAAAATGCAAGATTAAGTGTATATCAGAAAAAATATATGTAGAATCTGTAGGCTGGAAATGATAAAATACTGACAAAAGAAATGATAGACCTAAGTAAATGGAAAGACACACCTGTTCGTGGATTAGAAGATTCATCACAATAATCATGTGCATCCCCCCAGGTTGATTTATAGATTAAATGTAATTTTTAAAAATATTTTATTTATTTAGAGAGGGAGAGTGAGCATCAGCAAGGGGGGAGGGAAGGCAGAAGGAGAGGGAGAAGTAGACTCCCTGCTGAGCAGGAAGCCCGACTCCAGGCTCAATCCCAGGACCCCACAATCATGACCTGAGCTGAAGGCAGATATTTAACCAATTACCACTCAGGCACTCCAGATTTAGTGTAATTCTGATCAAAATCCCAGTAGGATTTTTTTGTAGATACATCAGACAAGATGATTCTAAGCTTTCTGTGGAAAAGCAAAGGAACTAGGAACTACTAAAACAGTTTTAAAAAGAAGGAGGAAGTTGGAAGAATCACACTATCCTATTTTAAGACAGTGACCAAGACACTGTAGTATTGTGAAGGGACAGACACACAGATCAATGAAACAGAACAGAGATCCCGGAAATAGACCCATGCCGAAATGCCCAATTGATTTTTGACAGAAGTGCAAAAGCTATTTGAAGACGAAATGATAGTCTTCTCAGCAAATGCTGTTGGAGCAACTGGACACCCATATGCAAAAATTAAAAATGAACCTCCATCTGAACATCACATTTTTTGAAGGTTTTATTTATTTATTAGAGAGCGCATGAGCGGTAGGGAAGATGTAAAATGCTGCAGCACTCCGAAAAACCATTTGGCGGTCTCTTAATAAAAGTTAAACATACTCTTACCAGATGACCCAGCAATCCCACTTCTGGGTGTAAAACCAAGAGAAAAACTTGCATTGACGCAAAGACTGGTACATAAATGTTTATAGCAGCTCTAATCACAGTCCCCCCAAACAGGAGACGACTCACATATGGATAAACACACTAGTGTGATCTATTGGGCAAGAAAAAGGAACATACTATTGATATGCCCAAAACTGGGATGAATCTCGAAGGCCTTATGCTCAATGAGAGAAGCCAGTCTCAGAAGGCTACCTCGAGGGGCGCCTGGGTGACTCAGTCGTTAAGAATCTGACTTCGGCTCAGGCCGTGATCCCGGCGTTCTGGGATCGAGCCCCACATCGGGCTCCTCTGCTGGGAGCCTGCTTCTTCCTCTCCC
>NW_023230248.1:0-858 GCF_002007445.2 Ailuropoda melanoleuca
TGCGCAGAGCCGGGTGTGGTTTCTGGGCTGCCGCTCAGCCCTCCTGTTTTACCAGAGAGAGCTGGGTAGCTGCCGGGCTCCAGGCAGGACCCCAAGTCTTTACACAGGAAAGCGCTTGGGGCCTATCGGCCAGAGGAGATGGACATCTTGGAGCTTCAGAGGAGCAGTGTTGGCCTGGAATCCTCTGGAACCTGACTGGGGGGCAGGGGAGCTGCAGCTTGAGTCAGAGGAGAAGCTGATCTTGTGGCAAAACCAGGTCAGGTCTCTGTCTTTCAAAAGCTCTACAAAAGGATGCAGCCCATGTGGACACTCCCAGTCACCCCCGCCCCCACCTTCCCCGGGGGACCTGTCCTTTGTTCCCCTCTCTTCCCCCAGCCAGTCAGTCCAGTTTGGCCTCTCTGAACAGCAGTGAATTTTATCCTTTGAGATGGGCCCCTCTTGCTCTGGAGGAGTAAATCGTGTCTGACGTGACCAGTTTGGGGTGAGAAGTGAAGCTGCAAACACTGGCCTCTAGGCCACACAGAGTTGCCTTGTCCTGGGCGTAAATCAAGGCCAGGGGCACCGGGCTTGGGTTTCCCCAGACTGAGGCAGGTTTCCCTCCCAGCCCCGGGGCCATGTGCTGACTGGGGCTGTTGATGTAGAAACCAGGGAAAAACAAAAACCTTTTTCACTTCCCAGACCTTGGCACCGTCCTCAGACTTCCAGCCTCTTTCCAAAAGGTGCCCGGCAGGGAGCTTGCCTCAGCAAGGGCTGCAGGCCAGTTGGGTGAGAGTGGCCACTCAGAGTAGCTGCAGGGAAGCCGTCCCCACAAAAGTCCCTGTGCCTCCTCCCAAAGCCAATGCTAAGCACAACCACCCC
>NW_023230249.1:0-858 GCF_002007445.2 Ailuropoda melanoleuca
GATACATCTGGATCTCTACAAATGAACATCTCCAGTGCTGAGTATTGAGGTACAAAGCAGGGAGTCGTGAAACCGCGCACAGATATCGGAAGATAAACGGAAGCGGGAGGGAGCCACCGCGATCAGGCACTGGGAAGCGGTAGCCACCTGCATGGGGAGCGGCCCGACTTGCAGACTGGCACCTGCGAGAAAACAGACTGGGACCATGAGCGGGGAGCACGCACCATCAGGCATCTCACGGAACTCCGGAATCCCGGTGTGCTCACTGGATCCGGACTGAGACCGGGAGCTCCGGGAGCACGCGCGGGGGTGGCTGGCGGCTGGCGGCATTAGAAACACAAAGGACAGAGATGTGCCGGCCCTGGAAGTGAGGGCTGGGACGCCGGATGTGGGGCGCACATCCCGGGACGCTGCAGGGCGGAGCAGCACCAACAGTAACAGAGTTAAAGTGGCCAGAACATCAGTGGAGAACGGTCTGCAATTCCTCTGTTCTGAGATAGAGGCTAAGATTTGGCCACTGCTGCTCTGACTCTCAGAAGAGGCACAGCAGACCACCAGGGAAAGCAGCCAGAGAACAAAAGCCTGGAAATACCAGCTCACAGTGTGCCCACCCCCATCCCCCCTCACAGGTGACGTGGAGACTCTACCCAAACAGGGTTGCCTGAGTATTGGCATGGCAGGCCCCTCCCCCAGAAGGCAGGCTGGAAAATCAAGAAGCCCACTCCCAGGGCACCTGAGTGGCGCAGTCATTAAGCACCTGTCTTCCGCTCAGGGCATGATCCCTGCGTTCCGGAAAGGAGTCCCTCTTCGGGCTCCTCCGCTGGGAGCCTGCTTCTTCCTCTCCCACTCCCCTGCTTG
>NW_023230250.1:0-858 GCF_002007445.2 Ailuropoda melanoleuca
CCGGTCGGCCCTGGCAGCACACGGTGCTCTCTGCTTACTTAGGGGCAGTCTCAGCTGGGTTCTCACCAAGGTTGAGATATGGTGACCGTGCTCGGATGTGAGGTCCCCACGAGTCACTGTGGCTCTTTGCCCACTCACGGTCTGCGCACACAGGGCCGTCTGCGTGCTGTGGGGACGTCTTTATCCGGTGCCCCCGTGGTGTTGGGTGTGCCCCCAGGTCACACTACGGAGAGGGTGGTCATGCTCCATAGGCTTGTTTTAGTCCGAGCAGAATGAATTTAGAGTGGATTACAATCACGGTGGCAGGGTCAGGGTGCCTGGGCGCTCAGTCATTTGGGCATCCGACTCTTGGTTTTGGCTCAGGTCATGAGCTCGGTCATGGGATCAAGTCCCATGTCGGGCTCTCCGCTCAGTGGGGAGTCTGCTTCTCCCTCTCCGTCTGCCCCTCCCCCCCCATGCACGTGCACATGCTCTCTCACTCTAAGATAAATTAAAACCTTTATAGAGAAAGTTAGCAGGATAAGCACTAAATTTCATTAGATTGTTGGCATTTTCTCCTAAAAGTACTTTTTTAAAATTCGAATTTTAAATCTAAGTGTTCAGATTCTTTTCACACCATTTCACGTGTCAGATTTCATCAGCCACTTCCTCAGAACCTTGCCGCTGGCCGCCTGCTTCTGTACACACACGGCCCTCCCGCTGCCCCCAGCTCCACCGCCTGCCTCCCCTTGGGTCCTGTGCTGTCCCCATTCCGTGGCCACGCTGCAGCCCCGTGAGATAATTCCCATCAGTACTCTCACCTTCGAAGGTAGAATCTGACAAGCAAATCGTTGTGTGACCACCACTCATGAAGATCTA
>NW_023230251.1:0-858 GCF_002007445.2 Ailuropoda melanoleuca
TCAGGCCCCAAAGTTCTTATCAAGTTGCCTAAACTCTGTGATTTAATAAACACAATGAAAATGAATATTTCCTTTTGGGAATTGGAAAAGAAAACAAAGACTGTCTGAAGGGTTATATTCTGTAAATCATACAAGACAGCAGAGTCAGAAAGTGACTCATCTGTGATTATTATTCATCACCTCTTAACACCTTTCCTTCCCTGGAGAGAGAGGTGAGAAGAAAAACTTCAGAGTTGTCTAGTTCTCTCATTTCAGTATCTGTGTTTTATTCTATAGCTAATAAGGTGTTGCTATCTCCTAAACTATGTGTCAGAACCTCATTATGTTGAACATAGAGCATTACAAACTTCAGTCTTTGTGAAATATGTAAAAACAAATGTCTGTTCAATGAATAAATATGGCAAGAATACTAAAAGGAATGGCTGAACTTACAGAAAACTCTGACCTGTCTGCTTCATGTAATTATGTACACATCTGGAAAACATTCAATTTCAAGAAATTAATCTATTTTTGAATACCAATTCAATTTTCTAAAATTACCTTAATTATTAGTTTTTAACAGGATCTGAACATTTTGGGATTTTAGATGATAAAATAACTTCAGAAATATAAATGCTACATATAGTAACATGTTTATTTTATTTATTTATTTGTTTGTATGTGTATTGATTGATTGATTGATATCTTTGAGAGAGAGTGTGCGTACATTTGTGTGCAGAAGCAGAGGGGAGGGACAGAGGGAGAGTGAGAGAGAGAATCTTAAGCAGGCTCCACACTCAGTGCAGAGCCCAACAAGGGGCTCGATCTGATGACCCTGAGATCATGACCTGAGACGAAATCAAGAGTCAGAGGCTTAAC
>NW_023230252.1:0-858 GCF_002007445.2 Ailuropoda melanoleuca
GGGTGATGTGAGAGGCAGGCAGGACGCAGGTCCCCAAACCCGGCGGCTAGGCCTGGCCGGTGTCTGGAGCTGGGGAGCTCGGTGGGAGTGGTGACACTCCGTGGGAGCGGCCAGGTGACAGTGGGGCAGCATGGGGGGCAATGCATGGGCCAGCCTCTGCCTGCACTGTGGCTGCCAGGGGAAGACGTGGGGGTGCTCTTGGGAGCGTAGGAGAGGACAAGATTTTCCTCCAAGAGGAAGACGTAAGCAGTCGCTTCCACGTGCACTGTGCACCTTAACTAGCCACCCATTTTTCAGCCCCACGTTGGGTGGATCAGAGCCCACGGCGGGCTGGTCTTCACTACCAGAATATCAAAGGGAGCCACGCTCTGAACACAAATTCAGCCTGTCACGTTGCAGTCTTCTTGCCCTAATAGGAAATGTCTGCTGGTGAGCTTCTCCCCAGAGCCTGCCTTGGCATCTGGCCCAGGGCCGAGTCCTGCCCGCCCCAGCTCCAGAATGTACTGCCCGGGGTTGCAAAGCCCCAGATAAGTCTTCCGCCACCTAATGAGCCCTGTTCTGAGAAGTCCGTCTGCTGCAGCGGTGGCTGTCTGGTCGTGTCATTCTCTCCGTGGCTCAGCTATGATACCGTCACCAGGAGGGGCACTCTGCTCCCAGCGGCTCCCTGGCAGGTGGATGGATGGCTTGTCCTGACGGCAGGGCTCAGAAGGACCTCATTAAACGGGGCGACCACACTCCCCTGGAGCGGCTGGCTGGGGTGGCCACAGAGCAGAGTTAGGGGGACATGGCTGGAGCGGTGTGCCCTGGGGTCCCCAGCCAGGGTGCCCCCGGGTGGCCAGGAGCCCTAATTTGGATGCA
>NW_023230253.1:0-859 GCF_002007445.2 Ailuropoda melanoleuca
AAAAAAAAAAAAAAGAATTAAAAGACCTTGGAACAGAATTCCAGCAACATCAGACCAAGGTAACGAAGCTACAAAGACTTTTTGTCTTGTCACATTGAGTTCAATGGTAGAAAATAATCTAGGGGTGCCTGGGTGGCTCAGTCGGTTAAGTGTCCGACTCTTGGTTTTGGCTCAGGTCATGATCTCAGGGTGGTGGGATCAAGGCCCATAGGGCTCTGAGCTTAGCAGGGAGTCTGCTTGAGGTTCCTTCTCTCCCTTAGTTCCTGCCTGCCGTACCCCTCACCCCCGCACACACTCTGTCTCAAAATAAATAAATAAATCTTAGAAAAACATGATCTTGTCATATAAAAGGGAAATGTGACCACTAGCAGACTTACTGGCAATTAATGCATTTTAGTTTCAATAAGTCTACAAGTAACATATCTTTTTCAGGTGGGGAAAAAGCTCATTAAATTGCCCTGGATGTTTTGAAAGAATATGTTCTAGAAGCAAAACTGTTGAGAGGAAATTTTAATGATGATTTGAAAAATTGGGTCCACGGTATTTCCTTGCAAAAAGAAAATCCTCAATTCCAGAAGCTTTTTATACCTCTTTAAATATCTACTACCATCATTTCAAAAAAGGAAATGTAAGTGGATATGTAAAGTTATCTATGCCAAAATATCCCATTACACTTAAAATCTTCATTAGGAGGGGCACCTGGGTGGCGCAGTCATTAAGTGTCTGCCTTCGGCTCAGGGCGCGATCCCAGTGTTATGGGATCGAGCCCCACATCAGGCTCCACCGCCATGAGCCTGCTTCCTCTCCCACTCCCCCTGCTTGTGTTCCCTCTCTCGCTGGCTGTCTCTCTCTGTCAAAT
>NW_023230255.1:0-859 GCF_002007445.2 Ailuropoda melanoleuca
GTGATATAGATGGAACAATAAGGAAATCTATTCAATAAGTATATCACAAAACAAAGTTGTACCTATTATTTACCATTTATTAACCACTTGCTATAGACTGAATGTTGGTGTCCTCCCAACACTCAAAGGAGGAACTTAGTTTCCCTGGGATACTAATTGCACGTGGAGCTGTTGGGATGTGACTGGGGTGGTGGGGGTAGCCCCCATGAATGGGACTGGAGCCCTGTTAAGAGGCCCCAGGGAGCCCCCGGCCCCTTCTGCCCTAGGAGAACACAGTGAAACATGGCTGTCTGTGAACCAGGAGGCCCTCACCAAACAAGGATCTCTTGGCTCCTTGATGCCAGACTTGCCAGACTCCAGACCTGTGATAAAAAGTTTTCTGTTATTTATAAGCCATAGTCTATGGTATTTTGTTTTAGCAGCCCAAACAGAATAAGACACCACTCATTGCCTTAAAAAGATTAATAGATTATTAAAAATATTTAAGAAACATTATAAAATAAGGAAAACAGTGGCATTTTAATTAGCTGTTCCTATGGTAAGGTTTCACTCATGCTGAAAATGTTTATATTCCATGATTTGGTAAATACTTACTGGTGTCAAGTGTGTATGTAAGTCACTGAACTGGAAAAGATAATCTGAAGTGAATAAGACATCGGCCTATTCTCAAAGACTACAAGTCTAGAAGAAAACAGATACAAATAAATAAAGAAGGTCACAGAGCTGAGCGTCCAGAAAGACTCAAAGAGTTTGCTGTAAAAAGGATCAGAGAAGGGAATGTGAAACAGAGAAAATCTCTGGATACCTGCCGAGGGCCCTCCCTGGGTGTCCGGCTGAGCCATGGTTAGCACGAGCCTGC
>NW_023230256.1:0-735 GCF_002007445.2 Ailuropoda melanoleuca
TTGATCCCCAAACCAGGCAAAGACCCCCTCAAAAAGGAGAAATACAGACCGATTTCCCTAATGAATATGGACACCAAAATCGTCAACAAGATCCTTGCTAATAGAATCCAACAATACATTAAAAGGATTATCCATCATGACCAAGTGGGATTTATACCTGGGATGCAAGCGTGGTTCAACATTCACAAAACGATCAGCGTGATACATCATATCAACAAGATAAGACCCAGGAACCATATGATCCTATCAACTGATGCAGAAAAAGCATTTGACAAAATACAGCATCCTTTCCTGATTAAAACCCTTCAGAGTGTAGGAATAGAGGGTACATTTCTCAATCTCATAAAAGCCATCTATGAAAGCCTACTGCAAGCATTATTCTCAATGGGGAAAAGCTGGAAGCCTTTCCCTTAAGATCAGGAACACGACAAGGATGCCCACTCTTGCCACTATTATTCAACATAGTACTAGAAGTCCTTGCAACAGCAATCAGACGACAAAAAGGATAAAACGTATCCAAATTGGCAGAGAAGAAGTCAAAATGTCTCTCTTCGCAGATGACATGATACTCTATATGGAAAACCCAAAAGAATCCACTCCCAAACTATTAGAAGTTATAGATAAATTCAGTAATGTGGCAGGATACAAAATTAATGCTCAGAAGTCCGTTGCATTTCTATACACGAATAATGAGACTGAAGAAAGAGAAATTAGGGAATCCATCCCATTTACAAT
>NW_023230257.1:0-859 GCF_002007445.2 Ailuropoda melanoleuca
AACACACCCTATGAAAATAACATCCAGATACTACAGCAGGGTTTGCTCAGGGAAGACTTCCTTGAGGTAAAACATAGCTTCTCAAATCAATTCAAATGTTTTAATGCATCACCCTCCCCTAAGTACATAGTCAAGATATTTAACACTGTATTGGGTAGACCTACCATGGAGAAGCTGCATTTACCACTGTTCTGCTTAAATATGTCTAAATATTTGTATGTTGAACCTTTGCAAAATGACAAGGGGTCAGTCTAATAATCTTTCCCTTCTTGGAGTTAATGGATATTACAAGGAACCCTTTACACATGCTAACATCTGCTAAGTAAAACCACGCACGTGAGTTCGAGCAACAAAACGATGGTGGATAAGAACAGAAGCGGAGACATAGTTGACTGGGCACTAGGTATCCAGGCTATCCATCACTCTTCTTTTTGATGCTGCTGGGTAGGATCTTAGCACCATCCGGTCCAAATAGTTAGTGCAAATTCAGGTCATTAGTTGGTGACAGCTCTTCATCCAACATGCTTACTAATCGGCTCACTTGCATTATCCTCTCTTTTCATTTGACAAGTAGTATGCAGTCCTTTCCATACACATTATTTTTAGCTACTAGAGGTTGCCTGGAGCTAATGGGATGTGGATATCAGCAGAATTGGGACCTGATATGACCTCTTTGTCAAAATAATAAAACAAGTTTATTCTTTCATTAAAAAGAAAATATATATTTTTTTAAAGATTTTATTTATTTATTCAACAGAGATAGAGACAGCCAGCGAGAGAGGGAACAGAGCAGGGGGATGGGAGAGGAAGAAGCAGGCTCATAGCGGAAGAGCCTGATGTGGGGCTCGATCCCATAATG
>NW_023230258.1:0-2430 GCF_002007445.2 Ailuropoda melanoleuca
GCAGGCTCATAGCAGAGGAGCCTGATGTGGGGCTCAATCCCATAACGCCGGGATCATGCTCTGAGCCGAAGTCAGATGCTTAACGACTGCACCACCCAGGCGCCCCAACTTCCCTGCTTTTAAAAGAGAAAATCATCTTGGAAAGGATGTTACAAAAATTAGAGGCTCCATGACATACCATTCACAATGTTCAGGATATAATCCAAAATTATTTGACTTATAAATAAACAGGAAAAAGTAACCAAATTCTCAAAGAAAATACAATTGGCAGAAAATGCCCCCCAAAATGATCCAGATGAGGAATTAGCAGACAAGAATTTTAAAGTAGTTACTTAGATATGCTTAAGGACATAAACTAAAAAATAATTGCAATGGATTAAAAGGAAAAAAATCAGAGAAATAGAAGCTATCAAAAGAATAAAAAGAAATTCTAAAAATAAAAAATAAAATATCTGAAATTACAAATTTACAGAATGGGGATAATGGAATGAGATGACAGGAAAAATAGTCAGTGAATCTGTAAATGAATAAAAATGATCCAATATGGAGAAAAATGTTTTACAAATTATGAAAAAGCCCCAACGAATTGTCTTAAAGTATGAAAAGATCTAGTGTACAGGAAATTTAGTCTCAAAAGGAGAAGAGAGAGAGTACAATAAGTAAGATATTTAAAGAAATAATGGCTGAATGTTTCCCAAATCTGGAAATACAAGAAGCTCTCTCTGTAAATCCTAAGCAAGATAAATAAAAAGAAAGTCATGCCTAGTTAACCTTCTGAAAAGCAAATATAGAAATATTAAAATAGCCGGAGAAAAATGACGTATAACATACAGGGAACGGCAATTTGAGTTATCAGTGACTTGTACCTATAACAGCAGAGTTCAAGAAGAGTAGAACATCTTCAAAATACTAAAAGAAAAAAAATAGCCAATAACCCAAAATCTTATAGCCAAAGAAAATATCCTTCAAAAATGAAAGCAAAATTAAGATATTTTCAGATAATGGAAAACTAAAAGAATTGGTTGCTAGCCGACTTGCATGATAAAAAATTCAAGGAAGTTATAAACACTGAGTGAAATTATAGCAGATGGAAACTTAGATCTTCAGGAAGGAGTGAAAAACATCAGAAATGGTAAGTATACGTCTTATTTTTTATTTTTTTAATTTGTTATTTTGTTTAAATTCAATTATTTAACATACAATGAATCATTAGTTTCAGATGTAGAGTTGTGATTCATCAGTTGCAAATAACCCAATGTTCATTCCATCATGTGCCCTCCTTAATGTCCATCACACAGTTACTATATCGCCCACCCACCTCTTCTCCCAATTGCCTTAAAATATTAATAATAGTTTAAAATAAAATTTTAAATATTTTGTTCTGAGGTTTATAACATATGGATATGTAACACATATGATAAATATAATATAAACAATAAGAAAGTAAATGAAAGTGCATGGCTCAAATTTTCCACATTTTACATAAGTGGTACAATAATAACCCTTAGACTGAAAATTTAGAGTGTATGTAATAATTCCTAAAGCAATTCTTAAAACTTCAGAGGCATAGCCAAAAAGTCAATAGATAAATTTAAGTGGATTTCTCAAAAATATTCAGATAATCCAAAAGAAGGCAAGAAAGAAGGAACAGGGGAAGCAACTACAGAGGGGACAAACAAATACAATGACAGACCTAAATCCAACCATATTAATGATCCCATTAAGCATTAATGCATTAAGCTCTAATAAAAAGATAGAGATTATCAGAATTGATTGAAAACCAAAACCCAACTACATGATGTTTACAACACTGTAAATATAAAGATACAGATATGTTGGGATAAATTTATATACATGTATATAAATGTATTTATATATACATGCAATCAGTGAGCATAAGGCTGGATGGAGGTGTACTGATATCAGATAAAGTATCTTTCAGGAAAAAAGATATTACCAGAGATCAAAAGAGTCAACTGATAATGCAATTGGGTCATTGCATCAGAAAGATACATAATCATCAAAGTGTATATGCCTAGTAACAGAATTTCCACATACACAAAGCAAAAATTGACAGAAATAGATAAAAAAATTAAACATACATACATAATTCGAACAACACTACAGACCACCTTGACAGAACTGATATTTATAGAACGATCACCCCCAAACTGCGGAATGCATATTCTTTTCAAGAATATGAAGTGTAGTCTCCAAGACAGGTAACATCATGGGCTGTAAGTGAAGTCTTAAATATTCTAAAAAGTATAAAATCATTAAGTATGTTCTCTGCCCATATAGAATTACAGGTGAAATAAAAAACAATAATATATCTATTTTTTAAAGCCCTAAATTCAGGGGCGCCTGGGTGGCACAGCGGTTAAGCGTCTGCCTTCGGCTCGGCATGATCCCGGCGTTATGGGATCGAGC
>NW_023230259.1:0-859 GCF_002007445.2 Ailuropoda melanoleuca
AAGAAGAAGAAGAAGAAGAAGAAGAAGAAGAAGAAGAAGAAGAAGAAGAAGAAGAAGAAGAAGAAGAAAAAAAAGAACACCTTGTAATAAGCCTGTCCTATATGTCTCTTACCCTCTCTGTTTCTTCATATTTGTGAATATTTTCTTTTTCAAGCTGTCTTCCGGTTCGCTTATCCTTTTTTGTCTATGCCTAATCTAATGTTTATTTATTTTTTTAAAGATTTTTATTTATTTATTTGACAGAGAAAGCGAGAGCACAATTAGGCAGAACGGTAGGCAGAGGGAGAGGGATAAATAGGTTCCCCACTAAGCAGGGAGCCTGACGCAGGGTCCAATGCGGGGCCTGATGTTGGGCTCGATCCTAGGACCCTGGGGTCATGACCTGAGCCAAAGGCAGATGATTAACTGACTGAACGATCCAGGGGCCCCTAATCTAATATTTAAATAATCCATTGAGCTAGTGATTTAGCTAAAAGTAATTTTACTTTTCATTTTTTTAATGATTTATGATTTGTAATTCCCTGTTGAAATTGTTAACCATGTCTTTTAATTCTATGAATATTTTTAGCATATTTTTAGAATAACATCTAATAAATTCATTATCTGAGTCATCTGTGGGACTCTTTTTATTGTCTGTTTTATCATTTTCTTGTGTGTTTGAAAGTCTGATTACTTTTAATTAAAAACCAGTCATTATATATAAAAACTGGAGAAATATTTGAGGCCAAGAATAATTATATTCTTTTACTGAAGATATATGTTCAGTTCTGAGAAGTAAGCAGCTAGGAGAAACAGAATCACTATTTTCTAATTTCAATGACTGAGATCATTTGAAGCTTGTCTCTTGTCTCTAGATTAG
>NW_023230260.1:0-858 GCF_002007445.2 Ailuropoda melanoleuca
AACTTTGGTAAGGGTGGACACATTGATACATTTCTCATACAATCTTCTCCACCAATTAATCACAGAAGCTAAAGGGTGGTAAGTGTGGGTGGAGGTTAAACTTTGATTTTACATCCTTTGACTTTGTATCTTTATCTGTAAAATGCAGAATTGGGGTGGCTGTGCTTTTCTGGGTTTCTCAATCCAAGATTGCCTCTGTTTCCAAAATCATCTCAATTTTGGATCTGCAGATCCATCAATTTACATACCCGGCTCATTCATTTTGGTGGAATATTATTTTTGAGGATCTTGTTAATTGTACCCACAAATATAGTGGGGCACAGCAAACATGTTTCAGGTACTTTCTAGTACAGATGTTCTTGCTAGATGCTTTGTTCTCATGAACCTATTTAAGTTTCATAACTCTAAACATCTAAGGAAACCAAGACCAGAAGTCAGACTTGTTCAAAGTTCCATAGATAATTGAGTGGTAAGGCAGAGCCAGGATTTGAACCCACTTGTCTATTTCCAAAATTAAGAACTTTCTACGATTCCCCCCTGCCTCTCATATTAGAATCTATTATTTAGGATAAATTCCATTATGTGTATTCATAGAGGACCTGTCTTTAGATAAAAGGTAGACCTTAAATAACAGAACCTGGAGCAAACTTTCCTTTAGAGAAACAGATTATTTAGAGAAAGTTAATTCTCTGTCACCCGACAGATCCTGGTAGGAGAGAGATAATCACTTTGGGAAAGTTTCTGCTTGAGGTAGGGAATGAACAAATGTCTCCACCATCATTTGGATTCCTGAGCTCACAGCGTGGGCAGTGGAAGAACTGTTACTAGTAGCAAAAAACAAACCTTTTTTTTTTTTTT
>NW_023230261.1:0-859 GCF_002007445.2 Ailuropoda melanoleuca
TAACACCCATCATCCAACCAGGACATGTGCAGAGCCCCTGCTAAGCGCCAGGCCCTGTTCTGTGCACTGAAGACAGAGCGGCGAACAGAACAGCAAAGTTCTGGGACTTGTGCTCCAACAGGGAGAAGCAGACAAGCAAACGTACAGCTGGACAGAGGGAGAAAAACGGAGTGGGATTAAGGGGGCCGGGGAGCCAGCGGAGGGGGGTAGGCTGCTCTTTCATCTACGGCAGAAGGGCTCTCTGAAGTGAGCAGAGACTTACAGGAAGTGAGTGAGCAAACCACCCACTGCGAGCTCGGGGCAGAGGGGACGGCAGGTGCAAAGGGCCGGAGGCCGGCAATGCGTGATGTTCCTGAAGAATGAGGCCACTGTGACCCGAGTGCGATGAAGGAAAAGGCTTTCATCTCTTTTTCTACTTGGGTTAGAAATGAGCACAGGACACAATTCGGTAATTGAAAAAGATGTATTAAAATATTCACAAAAGTACAATTCTGAAGAAGGAAAAAACCAAAAAATAATAATGAACTTGATGCTTTTTCCCGAGCTGGATACATTTCTACTGAAAACCTACAGGTGGTCTGGGATTTTCACCTCGAAGTGATCCCTTCTGGGTGGTCCCTGATCACACGGAATGTTAAAAGGTCTCGTTCTGCCAATAATTAGACATGGGAAGGGCAGCTCCGCGGGCTGAGGGCAACCCCACTGCTGTCATCTGGGGCCTGGCACGCAATGCTGGGAACCAAGGCGAAGGGCCAAAAACCCAGAGGAGTTTAGGAGAAAGCCCCGAGGCTGAGGTGCTCTACCCAAGCCTGCCCCACAGTCCCAGAATGACGCTGGCTGGCGGAGGAGGTGGGGGGAG
>NW_023230264.1:0-859 GCF_002007445.2 Ailuropoda melanoleuca
GGGGCCTGGCCCAAGGCCACCCTTAGTAGCTGGTGACACTGAGCAGTTCTTTTGTTGGCTCCAGACTCTGGGTCCCCAAACACAATGCAATCATTGCTCTGTGTTCTCACCCAGCTGTCTTGAGAACCAGGGGGGTCTGCAGCTTTCACATCGGCCTTATGGGGAGGGAGACATCCTTGCAGCGGTCACTGTGGGGTCTGTCATTTGACCTGGGACAGAGCCCAGGGGACCCCACAGGTCCTCAGCCTCCAGAACTGATGGAGGCCTGAAAGGACTTCCCCACGAGACAGCTTCCCCACCTCTGTCCCCAAAGTCGGCTGGGCAGCGGGGATGCAGGCGAGGGAGGGTGGGGGACAGCACGGGGACACACATTCATCTCTTATTAGCCCTGAGAGTGAAGTGGCAGCAAGTAAGGGCCGACGCTGTTGTAGGCCCCGTGCAAGCTTTCCTGACGGCCAGTGTCACTTCAGCCCCTGACGTCCCTCCGGCTGACCCCAAATTCTCGTCACAGATCAGAAAACAGGCTCAGGGGCCATGAGGCTGTCATGTCCACAATGGCAAACAGCCTAGCGGGCACAAGCCCCCGCTCTGGGACCCATCCCTTTAGCCATCGTCCCTTCCTTGGCCACCAAACTTCCCTGGTGGAGGCCCATTTTATCGCCAGACTTTCTTTTTAATTCTCTGTAGGAGTAAAAGGAAAATGGCATTTCATGGGGTATAATAATGGGTGGATTTCATACCAACAATCCATATAATCTGTGTAATTCGTCCGTACATGAGGACATACTGCCTGGGGTCCAGAATGCCAGCTTCACCTGCCGTTTTTCATTGCTTCGTTAAAGACAGACATGAGCCAAAG
>NW_023230265.1:0-859 GCF_002007445.2 Ailuropoda melanoleuca
AGAGAGAGAGAGCACAAGCAGGGGGAGCGGCAGGCAGAAGGAGAAGCAGACTCCTCACTGAACAGGGAGCCCAATGCAGGACTCGATCCCAGGACCCTGGGATCATGACCTGAGCTGAAGGCAGATGCTTAAACAACTGAGCAACCCAGATGCCCCTGTTCTTCGTTTTCAAAATTGTGTTTACTCTTTGGGTTTCCTTGAGATTTCATATGCATTTTATAGTTTTGTTTTGTTTATTTTTATTTTTATTTTTTTAGTAATCTCTACACCCAACGTGGGGCTCAAACTCACAACCCAAAAATCAAGAGTCACATGCTCTTCCAACTGAGCCAGCCAAGTGCCCCTCAGGCATTTTAGGATGGAATTTTCTATTTTTGCACAAAACGTTTTGCAAAATTATTGCAATTTTGATAAGAATTACATTGAATGTATAGATTCATGTATGTTAATAATATTAAGTGTTCTAATCCATGAACATGGGATATCTTTCCATTTATGTATATCTCCTGTAATTTCTTTCACCAGTGCTTCATAGTTTTCATTGTACAAGTCTCTTACTTCCTTGGTTAAGTTAATTCCTAAGTTTTTTGTTTTGTTTTGTTTTGTTTTGGTTTTGGTTTTGGTTTTGGTTTTTTTGGGGGGGGCAGAGGGAGAGGGAAAGAGAGAATCTTTTTTTTTTTTAAGTTTTATTTATTATTTATTTCAGAGAGAGAGAGTGAGAGAGAGCATGAGAGGGGTGAGGGTCAGAGGGCAAAGCAGACTCCCTGCCGAGCAGGGAGCCTGATACAGGACTTGATCCCAGGACTCTGGGACCATGATGTGAGCTGAAGGCTCAACCAACTGAGCCACCCAGGAGCCC
>NW_023230266.1:0-859 GCF_002007445.2 Ailuropoda melanoleuca
AGGGAGGGATTGTGGTCAAGGGCGAAGGCAGACTGGAGGCGTTACCCAGAACGGAGAGGGTGTACGTGATGGAGACATTGAAGCCATCTCTGTAGGTGAGGATGCAGCCCCATGGCCCAGAGTCTGAGGGGCTGACTTTGGGCAGGAAGAGGAAGCTTCCAGCTAAGTGGTGATGGGGGGATTCCTGAACAGGGACTCTGCCCCGGAACCAGTGCACAGAAGCTGGCGGGTCAGGGCGGCTGAAGGAGCAGTTCAAAATGACCCAGTCGGAGATCCTGAGGGACCCTGGGGGGCTGGCAGTCACTGCTCACAGAAAAAGAAGGTTTGATCAGCCCCACCGCAAATACTTGTCTTCTCCTTCCCAACCCTGCTCCGACCACTGCCCTGCAAGCCCCCCGCCCCCGCCCCCCCAGTCCAGGGCCTGGCACCTGAGGTGCTTAAAATGGGTGCTCCGGGATCTCCTGCCTCTTTCCCCTGCTTCCCCGCCCCGCCAACCTCCAGTTTACTTGGCAGTGATCTACCCTTACCTGAGGATCCCCTCTAATCCCACCCCTGAGCTACAGATGTCTGAAATGAGTCACTCTAGCCCTGCACCCTGCCCCCCAACCCAGGGGTGCCTCCCCTCCTCCACCCTGGCACTCCCAGTGTGGGTGGAGGAGGGGAGCTCCGGGGGTGAGACAGTCTCTCCATAGGGTCCTCTCACCACACACGTACTTCTCTGGGGGCCCCTTCCACTCTGCTCCCCACCCCCTCCCGCTCCCCTTCTGGGGGCTCTCGGGCGGGGCCCAGGGCGCATCCTGATAAGCACAGACACCCCCCCGCCTGCCCTTCCTGCCTCCGGGGCGACGGGGACCGCGGC
>NW_023230267.1:0-361 GCF_002007445.2 Ailuropoda melanoleuca
GTGTAGACTTGAAAAAAGTATTAACGAAAATGTTAATGAGAATACAGAATCTCTAAGGGCAGAAATGAGAGAATCTGACAGAAATTAAAAACTCTATGAGCCAAATGCAGTCAAAACTAGAGGCTCTGATGGCCAGGGTGAATGAGGCAGAAGAACGTATCAGTGAATTGGAGGATGGGTTAGTAGAAGAGAAAGCTAAAATAGAATCTGGATGTAAAAAAATCCACACGAAAGAATGTAGGTTACGGGAGATTACTGACTCAATGTAACATTCCAATGTCAGAATCATTGGCATCCCCGAGGAAGCGGAGAAAGACAGAGGTCTAGAAGAGACATTCGAACAAATTGTAGCTGAGAACTT
>NW_023230267.1:418-531 GCF_002007445.2 Ailuropoda melanoleuca
GTGTCCAAGACACAGAGAGGACCCCTCCCAAGCTCAACCATGACAAACCTACGCCACGTCACGTCATAGTGCAACTCGCAAATATTAGATCCAAGGATACAGTATTGAAAGCG
>NW_023230268.1:0-859 GCF_002007445.2 Ailuropoda melanoleuca
CAAAGTGTTAATTCATCAAAGCACAGCCAATAGAGACATTCGCTCAGCTTTCATTAGCCCAATGAACACAACACAGAAGCAATTGAGCATAAGAGGCAAAGAACAATAATTCCTTCCAAGGAGCTCCTGGGTGTCTGGATTTTTCACATGAATAAAAGGGAGCTGATTAATCAAAGACGGTGAATAAAAGCCGCTTGCTATCCACTGAGACATGAACAAGATCTAAGCTAGATAGTGCTTTCCCCCCTTTCCGAGTCTGTGCCCCCTCTCCCAGCAGGATGCAATGCAACAAGAGCAGATTTTAAACAAGGCAGCTGCTCGGCCATCTCAGCTTCATTCCTTTTCCTAAATAATCGATATGTGTGGATCACAGCTGCTATAAACGTCAAGCCACAATTTGTGACTTACGCCGGTGCAAATCAGGTCGGGCAGCTCATGACCAGCGGCCTCCCCGACTGCAGCCAAGGTAGAATAATAAAAGTGCTCAGGGCTGCGGTGGCATTTTTCTTCCTATCAGCTCTCCATGCAGGAGGGCCCAAGATTTTATTTAACCCTGCAGACTCCCTGGGAAGCAGGAAATCATGGCCTGAGGTTTTCCATGATGCTCAGCTGACCTTGGGAAACTCAAGGACAGATGGACCCTGATCCTTAAAAGCACAAGTTCTTGGGCAAAATGACCTGTCATTCCTAGAGACCAACATGCAAGAGCCTGAAACATGCCCTGCCCCTGGGCCTTTGCACGTGCAGTGCCCTTAGCTTGTAATGTTTTGTGTCCTTCTTGCCCTATGGCTAACTTCCGTTGTCATTCTGGTTTCAGCCTAGAGGTTTCTTCCTCCAGAAACTCTTCCCTGACCTCTGG
>NW_023230269.1:0-8529 GCF_002007445.2 Ailuropoda melanoleuca
TCATGAGCAAGAAGTACATTCCCGACGCTGTGCCACCTCGGCACAGAACACGGCGGCAGAACATTCCTTCCCCAAAGGACACCCTGATCCAGGAGCCCTCCCTGCCCCTTTCTCCTCCAGCCCAGACCCTCACACCCCCTCAGCGGCTTTCTCTCTCTGTTCTTTAATCTGTTCCAGATGTTTCTGTAAGTAGAATCACACAATAGGTACCTTCGTGTCTGCCCACCTATTTTCAAAGGGGACTCTTTTTTTCTGTGTTTATTTGACACAGCATCTCCCTTATTCGATACTGAAATCCCTGATGGATTGCAGATCAGACATGATCATAGAGACCACTTTAGGAATTAGGGGCACAATCTCAGGGCCGAGACCCCTGTTCCTGCTGGGACACCACAGCTTGACCCCAGACAGGACACGGCTGGTTCCACCTGTGACCCACACAGACACCAGGGAAATGCAGAAAGCTGGAAGACACCACAAAGGGCAAAAGCATTGCTCACAACCCAAGGCCAGAGAAAGGTTTCCCCTGCCTTTGGTCCAGACCATGCTCCAAGTCACTGGGTTCAACACGGACAGAGACCAAACACATGCAAGTCCAAGGGGAAGGATAGGCACGTGGGGAGTATGTGTCAGAAATGTGGGAGCTCCTGGAAAGGACTCTGGCAAAAGAAACCCTATAGAGGCAGTGCAGGTCACCCTCAGACAGGCAAGTGTCTGGTCTGGGGACCAGCAGCCCTGGGGAGAATGTGAGGATGTGGAGTTCCCCGCAGGTCCCCTGGAGAGAAGGGTGACAGGCATCCCTGTCTGGGAGAACAGTGAGCCGCACCCATCCCAGCTCACAGATGCACCCATCACCTAGCACGCTCGTCCTCAGACTCACCCCTGGAAACTCTCGCTCGGTGTTTCACAGATGTATTTTCAGGAATGTTCATCACAGCAGTGGTGGAGAGAGCAGGCTATGCACCAACACTAATGTCCAAGGAGATGGATGGGATCCTTGGTCCCAGTCTTCATGATACAATGCCCTGTAGCTACTGTCACAGCTTCCTCTGGGGCACAGGAATCGGGAAGCCCCTTCCTGAGATCCCCTCCTCCTGCCACCCTGCTCCTGTAAACATTCAGAATTGTTTGAGGAGGAGGTAGAAAGGATCTGGGATGACAGCAGGTCCAAGGAGAAGGATGGTCAGCACTGGGAGGACAGCTGGACATGCCCTGAGCCACCATCCAGGCCCCGGGCTATGATTTGGACCTCACCCCAAATAATGGCTCCTGATGTAGGGACGCTATTCCGTGGTTTCACTCCCTCCCTCCCTCCTTACATCATTTATCCACTCTGTCATTCATTCCCCAGGCCTCTTTCCTTCCCCTCCACCCCTTCCATCCTCCCTCCCTCCCTCCCTCTTTCCCTCACTCCCAATCTCCCTCAGGCTCTCCTTCATTCAGCAGAGGATCTGGGGTCCCTGCTATGTACTGAGCACTGGGGCTTCATCAATGAGCACCCCCCAACCCATGTGGTCACGTCCACTGTGGGAGGTGACAGGGGGCAATCCTCAGGGTTGGCAGAGGTGATGAGCACCATGAATCTGCTCCTGAAAACAGGCCAGTTGCACAAAGAAAAAAATGGAGAGGCCCACACTTAGTATTTCCTCTAGAAAAATCTAGTCCTGAAAAGTGATGAAAAGTAGGTATATCCCAGACTTAACGCAATGTGAGTTCTCATGGCAGGTATGCACCGATTCCTAGAACCAATGAAGAGTAAATCATCCAGTGTTGATGGGGGTTTGTGACACACCTTTTCTGACCAAATGACAGCGCTTCAGCCAACATCTCCAGGGCCCTCCAGTCTTCCCAAGACCTCTGTGATCCTCTCACTCCACCATCGACCTCCTTGGGGAGCTCCGTCCTGTCCAACGGACAGCCCTGCCCTTGGACACCCCTGAGACACTGACGACAGACGTCGAGGGACATGGACAGCCCTGTCCTCGGACACCCGTGAGACAAAGACGACAGACATCGAGGGAGATGGACAGCACTGCTCTCAGACACCTGAGAGACCGACGACAGACGGACACCCGTGAGCCACCGGCGACAGACGTCGAGGAAGATGGACAGTCCTGTCCTTGGACACCTGTGAGACACCAACGACAGATGTCAAGGGAGACAGACAGCCCTGTCCTCGGACACCTGTGAGACACCAACGACAGATGTCGAGGGAGATGGACAGCCCTGTCCTCAGACACCCGGGACACACTGACGACAGATGTCAAGGGAGATGGACAGCCCTGCTCTCGGACACCCCTGAGACACCAACGACAGATGGACACCCGTGAGACACTGACGACAGACGTTGAGGAAGACGGACAGCCCTGCTCTCAGACACCCCTGAGACACCAACGACAGACGGACACCCGTGAGACACCGACGACAGACGGCGAGGGAGACGGACAGCGCTGTCCTCGGACACCTGTGAGACACCAACGACAGACGTCGAGGGGAGACAGACGGCCCTGCTCTCGGACACCCGTGAGACACCGACAACAGACATCGAGGGAGACGGACAGCCCTGTCCTCGGACACCCGGGAGACACTGATGACAGATGTAGAGGGAGATGGACAGCCCTGCTCTCGGATATCCCTGAGACACCAACGACAGACGGACACCCATGAGACACCGACAGACGTCGAGGAAGACGGACAGCCCTGCTCTCAGACACCCGTGAGACACCAACGACAGACGGCGAGGGAGACACGTGGAGACCGGAAGACACTCTGCGCTCGGGGAAGAACCGACGCCCTGAGCACATCTGCTGTCCCCACAGCCGTCTGCAGAGCGCGCGCCGTCGCTACCCAACCTCCAGATGCCGAACCGACAGCCCTGACCGGGTGTGGACGCGGGGAGGACCCTGCGGGGCCGAGGCCCGGGGAGCACGAGCAGCAGGTGGGCGGCGGAGGTTCCCTGACTGCAGACTGCCTGCGGAGCCCCAGGAACCGGATCCATGTGTGCGTAAACACGGACCCGCGGACCAGCCCAGCGGATCCGAGCCCAGAGAGGGGAGACCCCACAGCCCCGCACACAGCCCCACAGTACCGCACACAAACCACAGAAACCCCACCGTCTACACAGCTCGTCCTGCCTCCGCGGGGTCCTGTGAGCATGAAGCCCTTGGCAGTCCCCACTCAGGCGGTTTCTCCTCACCTCCTCCTCCCGTGGCGGGTCCTGGGGAGACCCGTGTTCTGTGGGTGTGGACAGCGCTCCATGTCCTCTAGAAGCCTCCACAGAGGATCTGGGTCAGGGCTGTGCTGGAACCTGGGGCACCCAGGCAGAGCGGGATCAGGAACTGTTATAAGCTCTGCACAGCCCTTGACTGGAGTGCAGTTGTGTTTCAAACAGTCAGTGCCCAGAGGGATATCTCACTCTTTTTCTGTTAGAGCCCAGGACTGAGGGGCAGAAGAAAAAGACCCTAACCCCTAAACCCTAAACCCTAACCTAACCCTAAGCCTTAACCCTAACCCCTAACCCTAAACCTTCCCCTCGCTCAGGACAACCCACAACAGCTGGGAATTACCCCAATTCCTCCTTTCTACTCCTCCTTATATATAACCCATCAGCAAATCCTGTGAGCTCCATCTTCAAAATGTACCCAGAATAGGTCTAACAACTCCTTCCAAGGCCACCTGTTTGGTCCACACTGGAGCCCATCTCTTGCCTGAGTTCCTGGAAAAGCTTCATCATGGACCTGCCTTGCCATCCTCAACCCTCTGTCATCTGTTCTCAACACTGTAGCAAGGATGGCCCAGTGAAACAGGGTCTCATGGGGTTATAGCCCTGGAATAGCTTTCTGTTACCCTCTGTCACCTCTCTGAGGTCATGTCCTAAGCTGTCTCCTGTGGCCACAGGGCCTTCTTGCTGCTCCTGGACATACCTGGAATTCTCCTGCCCCAGGGCCTTTGCACATGCTTTCCCTTCTGTTTAGAATGCTCTTGATGTGTTCTCACTCACCTTCTGAGAACTCTGAATTGGAGTGACAGGGACAGACGATGAGGCTGTGTGTGTTGGGTGAGGCTGGTGGCCCAGAAGAAGGGGCTCAGCCAGCTCTCCACCTGTGCCTCACTTGTCCTCACCCAGGAACCTGCTCACAGCCCTCACCTGTCACAACTCTCACATGGGAGACCCACAGCCACCTGGAGTCCGCCCTGCCCACACCCTGCTGCAGAATGCATTCAGCTCTCCTCCGGGACCCCTGTCAGCTTTACCCAGACCTGGAACCAGCTTTACTCCTGCAAAGCTCCAGGATTCCCCCTCTTCTTCCAAAATCACCCTGGGTCAAGGCTTTCATGAGAAAGCTACAAAGCTAACTAATGAAAGGTTCACACTTACTTTCCCTTTCTGTTGCATTCTCTCCACCTTCCTTCCTACCTGTTCAAACTGTAACGTATCAGTGGAACATGAACGTGCTCTGAGATATGAATCTTTCATTGCAGCTTTCCGAGGACTCCTCATGCGATAAGAAACTAGCGTATCCTACAACAGGGTGTTTTACAACTATCATCTATAGAATAGTACAGCCCAAATCGCTACATTTTTACCTCACTCTTCAGGAAGAACACTTTTTCCTTTCTTCTTTTACTTAAATTCCAGTTAGTTCACATGCCATGTAATATTCGCTTCAGGTGTAGGATTTAGTGATTCCTCATCTGCATACAATACCCAGTGCTCAGCACACGTGCCCTCTTTAATACGGCTCACTCATTTAACTCTTCCCCCATGCCCCTGCCCTGCAGCAACCCTGTTTGTTCTCCAAGGTTGAGTCTATTTCCTTGTTTGCCTCTCTCATTCCCCCCCTCAACTCTGTTCATCTGTTTTCTTTCTGAAATTCCACATAAGTGAGATCATAGGATATCTGTCTTTCCTCACTGATTTTGCTTAGCTTAATACACTCTAGATCCATCCACATCCTTGCAAATGGTAAGATTTCATTCTTTTTGAAGCTGGGTCTTATTCCATTATATATATGTATCCCACATCTACTTTATCCATTCATCAGTGCGTGGACTTTGGGATTCTCTCCATAGTTTGGCTACTGTGGACATTGCTGCTATAAACATCACCGTGCATGTACCCCCTTCGAATCTGCATTTTTGTATCCATTGGGTAAATACCGAGGAGAGCAATTGCTGGATCATGTGGTTGTTCAATGTTTAACTTTTTGAGGAACCCCCACACTGTTTTCCAGACCGGCTGCACCAGTTTGCATTCCCACCAACAGGATGGGAGGGTTCCCCTTTAAGCAGAACATTATCTGCCAGCAATTTCATAAGAGGAAACAAAAATTCTGTGAGATACACCCAGGGTCAGGCAAGCAGTTGCAGAATTCACCCCAGGGCTCCTGACACCAAGACCCCTGAAGCCACCAGCATGCCTCTATCCAAATGAATTCCCAAAGACTCTCCTTCTGACTCCACCACCAAAGAAACTACAGAGAAAATATGGCTCCTCAAAATATCTAGATGATACATTTACTAAAGCTAGAAAGTCAAGCTCAACTTTTAAACAGTAAAAGGCCGCTCTGAATAATTTTGAATTTTCCCTCCACCCTAATTTTAACTGTTCTGATGAAAAGACTAACCAATGATGAAACATCACCTTTGTCAAATGACATCATCCAAGTCTGTATCTGATGAAAAAAAGCCACCTAACTATAGATGCTGGCCGCTTAACCATATCCTAGGCCCAACTGAACAAACACTGTTAGAGGAAGGAACAAATTAGATGTTACAAACATGCACAGAGTGAATCTCACCTTCCCTTTCTAATAAAAGAGGGTTCCTAGGAAACAGATGGTCAAGCACATTTGTAAGCAATAAATGGACAGAGAAATTAGTGATCCCCTGCAAAGTTCTACCTGCAGGGAAACTAAGTAACTCTTGCACCAAATCCAGAATGCTGACAGCTACTCAAGTTTTACTTTGTGGCTCAACTAAAGAAAAGCCCAGGAGGTTTTGGGTTAATGAGAGGTTTTACCTCCAGTCCTGACATAGATATGACATCAAGTCAAACGTCCCTGTGCTTTCTCTGAATGCTGGTGTCCTGCGACAAGCCGCCTCGCTGACTCAGATGCTGATGTTCAAAACCTCGGGTCTCGTGGAGCCAGAGCAGAGAAGTGCTGTCAGCTGGGGAGAAGAAGGCGCCTCTGACCTGAAGCCTGCACACCTGCTTCGGTTTCTGGGCAAAGGGGAAACACATACTTGTTGTTTAGCAGTAATTATCTTCATTCTAAATAGACCAATGACCTTGCTTTTCCTGGAAAGCGGACTTACTCTTCTAAAGAAACCCTCAATTCATCTATTCCAAATGCAACTAGAGTGGGGTCTGGTTTACGCCTGCCTCCAGGCCCCCACCTGGAGGAGTTTTCCAGCATGATTCTAACAGCCAATTACCACTAACCTGGGGGGGCACACGGGGCATAATGCTGAAGTTGGGGGACAGCTCTGGGGCTTGCTACTGCCACACCTGTGCATGGGGGAACAGGGAACACCCTGCTGAACTCAGGGTACTGCTCAAGATCCATCACCTGCACTGTGTCAGGGAACCGGGGGACACCCCACTGAAGGTGGGGACTGTGTGAGGTCCTTCACCGCACTCTTCCTGGGGAACACGGGAAACCCTGAAATTCTGCAACCCATCCCACAAAAGCTCAGGTGAATGGGCGCCCTGGAGTTCACGGGTATGGGGAATATGGCCAGTTGACAGACATGGGGTAGAACAGACTTTAAAGGGAAAAAGAAAACTCACCTGAGTCCCCACCATGAACCCTCTCCACGCACCTTCCAGAACCCTGCCTCCCACCCGGGGCACACCCTACCCCCGGACCCCCACCCTGGTGCACAGCGCTCACTCACCAGTGGGGAACTCCACAAGGCAACTCTCTCTCCCAGCGCCCCTTCTTCTGCCCCAGGTGTGCAACTTGCTGCAACTCCGACCGCAGAGATGTAGCTCCACCCCCAAGCGGTGATTGGTCGGGGAAGGTGGTGCCCAGAGCCCCTTGGATGCCAGGCAACTCGCCCTCCCGCCTGGCAACCCTGCCAGTGCAGGGGGTCCAGGAGGCGCCTCCTCGCCCCAACACCTGGCACAGGAGTGGGTGGGGTCGTGGGCCGTGCCTCACACACACACCTGGCCTCTTCCAGGAACCCCTCTAGCTGCAGACCACCCTCATAGCCCTGCCCCTTCCCTTTCTGCATCAGCCCTCCCTGCTGGGGTGTGCCTGGTTCCCGGCAAGGTCAGCTGCTCTCAGACCCTCCAAGGATTTGGCTTCAGGAAATGCAGTGGTTTCACACATGGCCAAGGCAACTTTAAGACCCCAAAAGTAATGCTCTAATTGGGAAGAGCTTCACCTTCTGGTCTCACCCATGAGTGGTTAGTGTTTCTCAAACCTTCAAAGCATCCTTCTAGGATGAGCCCATTTGTGCTGGAATCTATATACACATGCTTGGTTCTGCAGGGAAGCGTCCAAGATGGAGAACAGCCACCCTTCTGTGCTGTTGATGTTGTGAACCAGGAACATTTATTTTTCACTTAAATAGAAAACACTGTTATTGTCGACACTACATGAACGAACTTTTAAAAACATTTTAGAGAGAAAGGAAGAGAGTTTTATTCAAACCCAAGTCGGGACAGCTGCCTGGGAGACACAATCTTCACAAAGAAGGGAGTGCTCCAGGGAAGGAACATTTAGGGTTAGGGTTATATATTTGTTCTGTTTTGTGTTACGTACAGAGTTACACACCACAATGAGGAAGAAGATTCCAGAAAGTGACAGACTTTTTCTTATGTTTTCAGTATGTACAAGTCAGTATGACTTTAATCTTACGGGAGCCAGAGAGGTTCTTTTTCTTATCTTTGTGTTGGCACTTTTTATTATTTATTTTCTTCTCAAAGCAGATGTCCAACATGTGCTTGGGGCAGAAATAGGGCCCATGCTTTGAGGTTTTGCCCAGTCATTTTGAGCTGGGTAAAATGTTAAAGGATAGCTTCCCTGGGAGCCCAGGATCAGGGCCCACAGATGATATAAGATAAAAACTACTTTTATCATTGTACTTACTACTAAATGGAGGAATTTGAGACAAAAGCACCTTTCACAAGAGTACCAAGAAATCAAAATGATGCCTACAGAAGGTTACCTGCTCCATGGTCAGCACAGGTAACAGAAGTGTTCACAGTCTCTGGACTCCTCCCCTTCTCCTGCCCAAATCTCTGAAACACACAGATCACTTAAAATCAGAATTTTAGAACTGCTAGACACCTTAGAGATGTCTGGCACCATTCCCTTGGACTACAGAATAAAACACAGTAGCTCATTGTCACAAACTAATTTAAACACGAAGTGCCCCCTGGATGCACTAAGTTCCTTCTCTGCAAATGTTGACTAATGTAAGTCACAGTCATAACATATAAACACTGCGATGGCTGGGAAGTCATCGTAGGTAAGGGAATATTTTAGCCATGTTTATAAGCATTGGCTCACTCTGTAG
>NW_023230270.1:0-859 GCF_002007445.2 Ailuropoda melanoleuca
GGGACCGCGCGGCTGCTGCGGGCCGTGGAGGGCCGCGGTGCGGTGCAGGGGCCGGGGTCCCGAAGCCGCCCGGAGGCGAACCGCTGGCAACATCGGGACGGGGCGGGGGCCGCGGAGCACCGTTTGCGTGGCGCGGGTGAGGAGAGGAGAGGCTGGGGAACGGGGCTGCAGGGGACAGCGCGGAGCTGGGGCGGGGGTTCGGGCGGCCGAGGAGCCCAGAGGAGCTCCCGCCTCTCGCTCTGCGGCGCAGCACGGGGGCCCGCGTCCGTGCCGCCGCTCTACCCGGCTCTTTACTTTTGGTGGTGGTGGTGAATAAACGACCTATGCGGACGGGTTAGTTAGCTCCGTGGCGCTTCCGAAGAGCCGAGTACGCTCGGCTGCTCTGACTCCACGGCCCTGAGGTGGGAAGACTGCAGGTCCGTGTGCCCTGGGGCGCTATGGAGATGAGGGTGCCTCCATCTCCCAGGACCCAGCGATCCGAGGGAGAAACGGGAAAAAGGTCTAGAGTGCTGTTTAAATTCTTGTTGCTAGCTGTGTGACCTTGAGCAACTTACTCAACTTCGCTGATGCTGTTTCCGCAAAAGCAAAATGGGTATTATAGTCATTAAAATAGCCTTAAGTTATATGATATTCATAAAGTGCTCAGCACAAAGCTTGGTGAAAGTTCTCTCCATGTTTCCCCTACGTGATAATGTAACACTTGATACCTCCCAGAGATCTCCGCACGTTTCTGAACAGAAGGGAGATCCAGGAGGCTCAGATTACCCTCCTGTAGGGGGAAATCCTAGTGATGGTGGTGGTGAGGTGTGTGTGGGGGGTGTTCTGGGGGTGGCTTTTTTTTTTTTTTTTTAAATCACTC
>NW_023230271.1:0-859 GCF_002007445.2 Ailuropoda melanoleuca
TTTGCTTGCATCTCATCTTCTACCACTTCCCAGCCACACTGGATCCTTACTGCTTTAAGCATTCCTGCCTCACACATTCCCTTTCTCTACTTCTTTTCCTCACTAAATATTCCTTGGTTAGATTTAGGATTCTATTAAAGTCTCACCTCCTCAGAGAGGCACTCTCTGACTGCTGCTATCTAAAGTAACACCCGTTGTGTCTCTTTAGTTAGCCTCTTCCCTACTTATTATATATTGTATAGTACTTGTCACTACCTGACATTCTATTCTATTCCCATTTGTGGTTTGTCATACTCAGTAGGAAGTAAGCTCCATGAGGGCTGGGTCTGTCCTTCTTGATCACTGTTCTATTTTTAATGCTGAGGACAGTGCCTACATATAACTAGGGATCAATAAATAGATGAAGAATGACTAAATTAACTAATTAATTAACTCAGTAGTGCTGTCAGCCTATATTAAAGAATTTGCTCTGTTGAGAGGTTTGGATTCATATATGCAATCAGTTGTAGGACCGTTCAATCAGTGTATATGCTGTGCTAATCTTGATGCTGATTCTATTCTTCTTAACTAACAAGACAATTTAGTGATGACCCATTTTGTGGCTGAAGGGAAATATATTAGGTATTTAATGTAAAACTAGTAGTTTGTTGAGGTGAAATGTAGAGCAATAATAGGCCATTTAAAATACATAAGGGGAGGAAAATGCCTTCATTCATCTATTCATTTACCCCCTAATTCAACTACTATTTATTGGTTCCTTCTCCACACCAAGCTGAGTGGTAAGCTGTGAGAATGCAGTGGTGAAAAACAGCAGACTCAGTACTTGCCCTTAGGGAGCTTAGACTCTAATGCGAGAGTG
>NW_023230272.1:0-859 GCF_002007445.2 Ailuropoda melanoleuca
CAAGAAAAGCCATCTTTGCATTGTTCCTGTACCAGCTGCTGCAACAGGCGAACCATTTTTTTTAACCGCTCTATTTTTCTATATATTTTTTATATATTTTATTACCGCCGATTCCCGTCCGAGATGTCCGACGCAGTAGTAGATGTCAGCGTGGAGAAGTCCACCGCCAAGGATTTAAAAGCAAAGGATAATGTGGTAGAGGAAAAAGATTGCAAAGAAAAAGCAAACGGGAAAGCGGAGAATGAGGAAAATGGTGAACAGGAGGCGGACCATGAAGTAGACGATGAAGATGAAGCAGGGGATGATGACGAGGAAGAAGATGAAGTGGAAGGTGAGGACGATGAGGATGATGACGAAGATGAACCCACAGGCAAACGAGCAGCTGAAGATGATGAGGATGACGAGGTCGACACAAAGAAGCAGAAGACGGACGATGACGACTAGACTTCTCTTCTATGGTGCTGCTGTCCATTTTCACCCTCTTCCTGTCAAAGTGGTCACCCTTCTTCCTCCCTCCCACCCCCGCAGTAGAGCTGCGCACCCAGGCCTGTCCCCTTCGAGACCCCGGGTCCCATCGAGGGCGTGGCTTCACCGCGCACCGATCGTAGCGAGTGTAAACATTTTTACAAGGAATACGGAGCGGGAAGGAGACTAGCGAAAACTTCAAAGCTCCACTTTTTTTCTGAAAGTACTTAAAAAGGAATTTGTTTGTATTTTTTATTTACATTTTATATTTTTGTACATATTGTTAGGGGGTGGGGTCAGTCATTTTTAAGTGATCTCTAGGTGACCAAAAGTGGGCTTTGAAGTGTCTTGTGTTGGGAGAGAGGCGGGGAGGGGTTTTTTTTCGCCCCCCCCC
>NW_023230273.1:0-859 GCF_002007445.2 Ailuropoda melanoleuca
CCCCGCGAAGCACAGGCCTGGCCTCTCCCTCTGCGACCAGCTGAGGCTGCTGCAGGGGTCCTGGAGGTGCCTCTGCCCTGGGGGAGCTGATTCTTACCTGCAATCCGTCCTTGCTCTGGCAGCCCCTTCTTAGAATCGGGAGGTGAAGTTCCTGAAGGTGTTGGGCCCGGCTAAGTTTCCCAGCATGTTCCTATCCAAGCCTTGCTGCAGAGGCAGAAACAGCAGCTGCATGAAATGCTCCAGGACGAGAGCGCGGGACTTCCCCGGGGCCAGACACTGCCCTCCCAGACTGGCCTTGGCCTCGAGCCAGAGCCCTCTGGAGTCATCAGACACGTGTGTCAGGGCTAAATGTGGCCTGATTAAATGTGCAACCAAACAGACGGCCATCGCTAGCCACGGGTTAGTAGAGCATGTCTGGGCCTCTACCAGCACTTCTGAATTTCCTATGTGGATCTGCAGAAATGTGAATTAAGGCCTGAGGACTTCAGTTTGTACTCATTACTCTTTAAACAGAACAATAACCAGAATCAGATTAGGAAAGCTGTTTGTTTTTCCTCCTTCTGACTGTCCCTGTCTTTTTTATTTTTCTTCAAATCTTGACAAGAGCTCTTGGCAGCGAGGACATGTCCAGCGTTTCTCACAACCAGAGAGGCGCCTGGCGCTGCTGGTGAGAAGCCGCCATGCTGGCTCTGCTCAGCCGTCTGCTCTCCCCACCGCCGCCCTGCCGGCCCCTGAGCTCCTGCCGAGGAGTGACAGGATCTTGGTTCTGTTCTTTCTCCCAGCATACTGCAGGTGCTCAATAAATGCTCTGGAGTGAGTGAGGACAGAAGAAGGGGCCGAGAGGCCCTTGAGGAGGGGC
>NW_023230274.1:0-859 GCF_002007445.2 Ailuropoda melanoleuca
GGGGGGGAGGGGAGACCTCTCTGGCTTGTACCCTCTGGCCAGATACGAGCCAACTGCCGCGATGCCTTTAATGATGTGAAATAGTACATAGGTTTGAAGTTCCAACCTAAACGTGTCTGTGGTTAAATTTATTATTCATGAAGGTAATTTAAAAACATGACAAAGTTTGAGAAGTAGAGACAAAACTCATTATTTTTCACTCTAACACAACCATTTTTATTTTAGTGCGTTTCATTCCAAGCTAATCCATATGGCTACGTAGTTTTATATAGTTGTTTCATTGTGTACATAAAATTTTGTTTCCTGCTTTTTCATTTAACATATTATAAGCATTTGCATATGGCTGTGTGATCCTTATAATTATAATTTTTAATGGTTGCATAATATTCTTTTGAGGGGCTATAACATAATTTAACCAACGTCTTATTGGTGACTACTTTTTTCCTTTTTTTCTTAGAAACAATGCTGCAGCATTCATGCATGAGATTTGTTCCTTATTCTGGGTTAGTTCATTAGGGTACACTTACAGAAATGTGATTTCTCAGCTTAAAGGTTATAAGTGTCTTTCTAGTTCCTGATGTGTGGTGCCCGGTTGCTTCCCAGTCAGGTTGAACTAATTTACACCCTCTCCTTTTGCTCTTTAATAAGATAGTGGGACATTTGCAACCCATGTTGTGATACCACATACTGGAATAGTGTGGAAAATGTCCCAGCTGCTGGAGGCAGAGAATGGATGTGTAAATAAATGTGCCTGGGGTCGAGGGATCAAACAGCTTGTCCCTGACCAGGGCTGTCCGTCCTGTCCCATGACAGAACACAGGAGGGCGGGAGGCTTCTGTGGCAACCAGCAGCACCCGTG
>NW_023230276.1:0-859 GCF_002007445.2 Ailuropoda melanoleuca
TAATAATGTGTAAGAATTGATGAAATATCAACATTCAGATTCAGGCAGCCCAGTGAATTCTAAGTGAGGTAAATGGAAAGATACCCTCACTGACATATGCCAGAATAAAACTGCAGAACCCCAAAGATCAAAAATATATTTTTTGAAATTAGCTAGAGAAAAAGGAACAATGAATAAACACAGCTTACTTTTCAGCAGGACCAATTCAAGCCAGAAGGCAATGAAATAACTTCAAAGTGCTGAACAAATAACTAGAATTGTCTACTCATTGAAAATATTTGGAACATGGGCAAAATAAAGGTGTTTTCAGACATAAAAATGAAAATATTCACTACCAATAGAGTTCCACCAAAGGGATTTCTGAAGGATATATTTTCAGAAAAAGAAGAAAAAAATACCCGGAATGAATGTCTGGGAAGCAAGAGTAGTGAGAAAGGAAAATAGAAAATTAATGGGTAATTACAAGTATTGACTATATAAAATAGTAATACTTATTTTGTGGGTATTAAAAAAATTAAGATAGCTTAAACTGGATGTAAATTGAGAATCTATGATCAGGTTAAGGCATTGTAAGGTTCCTTTATTGTCTGAAGAAGGATAAAGATTTTGATTTTGATTAGTAAAGAAATACAAATTAAAACCACAGTGTGATATTGTTTACACACCCCCCAGATTGGTAAAAATAAAAAGTCTTGCAAAATCAAGTTTTGGTGAAGATGTGTATGAACAGGAAGTTTTATTCACTGGTGAGTATGTAAATTGGCATAATCAGCTTAGAAAGTAAGCGCCTGCCTTCGGCTCAGGGCGTGATCCCAGCGTTCTGGGATCGAGCCCCACATCGGGCTCCTCCACTGGGAGC
>NW_023230278.1:0-177 GCF_002007445.2 Ailuropoda melanoleuca
TGTCTGCCCACCTATTTTCAAAGGGGACTCTTTTTTTCTGTGTTTATTTGACACAGCACTTCCCTTATTTGTTACTGTAATCCCTGATGGATTACAGATCAGACATGATCATAGAGACCACTTTAGGAACTAGGGCACAATCTCAGGGCCGAGACCCCTGTTCCTGCTGGGACACCA
>NW_023230278.1:418-575 GCF_002007445.2 Ailuropoda melanoleuca
CAAGTCACTGGGTTCCACAGGGACAGAGACCAAACACATGCAAGTCCAAGGGGGAGGATAGTCATGCGGGGAGTATGTGTCAGATTTGTGGGAGCTCCCGGGGAAGGGCTCTGGCAAAGGAAACCCTATGAAGGAAGCACTGGTCACGTTCCAACTC
>NW_023230279.1:0-859 GCF_002007445.2 Ailuropoda melanoleuca
TCTCAGGACCCTGAGATCTAGATCTGAGGCAAAATCAAGAGTTGGATGCTTAAAGGACTGAACTACCCTTCATTGTACTTTTTTAGATGAATAAATAGACCATTGCTTTAAATTCATAGTGCATCACCTGAAAAGGTGTTTAAAATTTGGAGGAAAACATAATAAGCATATTATTTGAAAATATAACTAATATATTTTAAAAATAAGCATAGTCCATGCTTCCAAACTTTTTGGAGACTGTATTTATCTGGTGGTAACGTTTCTGCAGAAGAAGTAAGTAGTGAAAGGACAGAGAAACACAGGGAAAGGTTCTATTTTAGATAGGGTATCTGGGAAGAGAAAGTAAATGTAGAATGTTTATGGTATTTTTAATAACTCTAGACTGTGCCTGCTCCAACACCACACACACCTCTATCAGAGACATCTGGTATCTCTAGCATTGCTTTTGCTGAGCAAGGATGGTTCCCTCTATCAGAATTCTTGACCTAGAGTCCACTGAATCCATCTTCAGCCCATCCAAAAACCTCTGGAAATTGTACATGAGATATTTCCATGACTGTATATGGGCATTTTTCTCAGGAATATAAAAAAGTTTAGGAAGTGAAAAACTAGATGATGAATACTTATTTGGTATACTGTTATACAAATAAGGGGAAATTACCAGGCAGCACACAAACAAAGCCTTCTAGAACAATATCCCTGGGAACAATCACAGAGACAAGAAGATATAGGTGTCTCCCACTGCCCACTGCATTCTGGTACAGCAGGCAGGGGTGTTCAGGCTCTCGAAGTGAGATGCAGTCCATGTGTTGTTGGCTTTTAGCTGCATGATTAGGGAAGTACCACAATAAGGGAAGTA
>NW_023230280.1:0-8555 GCF_002007445.2 Ailuropoda melanoleuca
CAGGAATCCATCAAAATCCTAGAGGACAACATAGGCAGCAACCTCTACGACATCGGCCAAAGCAACTTTTTTTTTTTTTTAAAGATTTTATTTTATTTATTTATTTTATTTATTCGACAGAGATAGAGACAGCCAGCGAGAGAGGGAACACAAGCAGGGGGAGTGGGAGAGGAAGAAGCAGGCTCACAGTGGAAGAGCCTGATGTGGGGCTCGATCCCATAATGCCAGGATCACGCCCTGAACCTAAGGCAGATGCTTAACCACTGTGCCACCCAGGCGCCCCACCTTTTTTTTTTTTTATTCGACAGAGATAGAGACAGCCAGCAAGAGAGGGAACACAAGCATGGGGAGCGGGATAGGAAGAAGCAGGCTCATAGCAGAGGAGCCTGATGTGGGGCTCGATCCCCTAACGCCGGGATCGCGCCCTGAGCCGAAGGCAGACGCTTAACCGCTGTGCCACCCAGGCACCCCCACAGCAACCTTTTTAAATCCAGACTTTGAAGTCAAATTCTTAGGTTTGAACATCTCCACTCTGGAGTTCCTGGAGGAGAGGATGTTTTTGAAAAGTCTTAGGAGCAAATGGGCCACGTAAAGCCAACCTGACTCTGCTAATTCTAATTAAAAATGAGGAGCTGTCACATCCTAATGAAGGAGGACAGCTAATTAGTAGGTCAGAAAAGACAATTACAATCTATCAGAACAAACCCACAGTGAGGTGTTCTGTTGGGTGGGCTAACCAACACTCTGATGATCTGTTACTAAGTGTGGTCAGGAGTTTATATTCCAGCGAACACGGAGGTCTGAGGGCTTAGTGGTAAGTTCTCCTTGGGCACACTTTAAGCTTTAACATTTTTCCTTTTTTCCCCCTTCATTTTTAAAATTTAAATTCAATAAATTAACATACAATGTATTATTGGTTTCAGAGGTAGAATTCAGTGATTGATCAGTCTTATATAATACCCAGTGCTCATGACATCACGTGCCCTTCTTTTCCAGGTTGTACCCCTTCCTGGGGTGACCCATGTTCATTTAAAGATTGAAGTAAGGGGGCACCTGGGTGGCACAGCAGTTAAGCGTCTGCCTTCGGCTCAGGGTGTGATCCCGGCGTTATGGGATCGAACCCCACATCAGGCTCCTCCGCATGGAGCCTGCTTCTTCCTCTCCCACTCCCCTTGCTTGTGTTCCCTCTCTCGCTGGCTGTCTCTCTCTCTGTCAAATGAATAAATAAAATCTTTTAAAAAAAAGATTGAAGTAAGAATATAAAAGTCTGGCCATATCAGCCCAACTCAAGACAATTCTGAAGGGACATTCTAGCTCCCGAGCTCCCTTTGGTGTTAGTCCAAACTGTCATTAATTGTGCATCACGGCTCAACTTACTTCTCCGTCCACTCTTGGGTTTTCCTCTTCGCTTCTACGTGTATTTCTTTAAGTAAACATCCTGCATGATAAACCCTGTCTTGGCGTTTGCTTTCCATGAACTCAACATGTAATGTTTGGCATTAGGGGGTAATCGAAAAACAAAACAAAACCCCCAAACAAAAACAAACAAAAAGTGAAAACAGCCATTAATATGAGGTTTCAAAATGGGATCATTCTCTACTTTCCACTCAGATGCCAAAGAAGACCTCATCATCGGTGGTGAACACAGATAAACTCTGGCACAAGATGGAGATCCAATTGTTAAACCTTCAATCAGAGATGAAGTGTGACGGTAAAATGATGGAAGGGAATTCTCATGCTTATGTGAAATATTAGGCATTTGAGAAACATGAGAAATAGTAACTATGAGGACGATGGAATTGGTAACTAGATTGATGGTGTGGGAAAAAAAATGAAAAGGTGAGAGCAATTAGTTGGCAATTGTAAAATAAGTATGAAAGGGGAAGGTCTAGAGGTAGTATACAATGATACTCTAATCTCCCGCAGACAACTAGGAGATAGCACAGAGTTCAGCCAGGAGCATAGTTTTGATACGCAAACTAACCAATACAGAGCCATACCTCCTGTCTCTGCCCCTACACCCCAGGAAGAAACTTTCCTCTCTTTTAAGCAACCCAGGCCAGGTACCAGGCAGCTAGGGACCACCCTTACAGTTTAGAGCCCACTAAAATTATTCAAACTAGCCAATCCTACATTTTTTTTACCCTGCCCTGCCTGGCCTTTTCCTAGGACTCCAATAAAGGCCATGGCTTAGACTCCCCTTGTTCACGACCCTTCTGCCTCCTGTAGTCACCAGTGCTTTGTCATGTGGCTCTAGGTAGTGTGCTGTCTCTCCTGTCTCCAGGACCTGTGAATATAATAAACTTTAATAAACTGGTTGAGCCACCCAGGTGCCCCAAAACTTAGATTTAATGCTGAAATAATTTCATTTGACATGGTTACGGAAAAATGCAAATGACAAATCATTTTCTGTAAGACACAAAAATTTAGCATTATAATCTAGATCAAAACTCCCATATTTAACACGAATCTTAGATAAATATATCCAGAAAACTAAATAAGAGGGAAAACTTCAGGGTGGGTGTCCCAGTAGGTCAAGTGTCTGCCTTCTGCTCAGATCATGATCCCAGGGTCCTGGTTTCAAGCCTCACCTCAGGCTTTCTGCTCAGCGGAGAGCCTCCTTCTCCCCCTTGCCTGCTGCTCCCCCTGCTTGTGCTCTCTCTCTCTCTCTCCCTCTTTCTGTCAAATAAATAAATAAAATCTTTAAAAAATAAATATGCAAGGTAAAACAGTAAAGAATCCTTTAGAAGAAAAAATAGGGAAATATTGATGACTTTGGAGTAAGACAGGTTTCTTAGAACATAAAAACACTATACAGAATAGAAATTGAAAAATTGGATTATATTAAGAACTTCCAGTTATCAGAAGTCACCATCAAAAGAATAATAAGGCAAATCACAGAGTGTAAAGATAGAGTATTACCTATGTGTAACGAAGAACTCATAACCAGAATATTAAAAAAAAAAAAACCTACAAAATCACCAAGAAAAACGCAGACAATTCAATAGAAAATAGAAAAAGATTTGAACAGGCACTCACAACAGAGAACATCCAAATGGCTGATAAACATATGAAAAGCTTTTTAAAACATGATTAGTCACCAGGAAAATGAAAATTGAACCTATGTTTTAAATATAGCTACCTATGTCCTATGATGGCTAAAGTGAAAAATACAGGCACGCCAAATGTTAGTGAAGGTGTAGACCAGGAACAACTGGAATTCTCATACACTGCAGATCAGAGAGTAAATTAGTACAACAGCCACTTTGGAAGACTAGTCGGTATCTACTGAAGCTGAGTGAGTTCTTGAGTATATAGTCAACAGGAATGCTAACATACGGCCATCAAGATTTATGTACAAGAATGTTCATACTGGTACAAATATTTGTAACAGACCAAACTGGAAGCTACCCAAATGCCCATCAATATTAGATGGGATAAATTGTTGTATAGGCACACAATGCCGATCTATTCAGTAATGAGAGCAAATGAATAAACCCAACAACATGACTAAATTGAGCAAAACAAAATACTGAGCAAAAGAAATTAGACAAAAAAGAGTTATGCCCTATATGATCCCCAACTTATGCAGTTCAAAAGCAGGCTTAATTTGTCTCTGATATTAAAAGTGAAAATAGTGGTCACCCTTGTGGGACAGTGACTTAAAGTGGCACAGGGAGAACCTCTCAGGGGGGCAAAATGATGTTCTGTTTCTTGATCTGTGTGCTGGTTACATGATATGTTTCCTTTGTGAAGATTCATCATGCTGTGCCTTTATGATTTGCTCACTTCTCTGAAAGTATGATATACTTAAAAGGATTTTAAGATCCATATTATTTTTACAAGCATTAGAATTGAGCAGAGGGGCCCAATGAAATAATTAAAAATGTAACACACGTGCTATGTCTTTGACAAGATGAAGAGTTAAATAGATTGTACTTTCAAATGTGAAGAGTTTAATTCAGTAGCTCAGCAAGGATGTGGTCAGATTTGGGATCTGGTTTACTAGGCCCACAAAGACATTTCATCCAGTACCAAAAAGTAGGAAACACATCAAATCACTTGCAGTTTAATGGTCACTGCGTCAGAAAGGAAACTAAGACTAGAATGGGAAAACAGTAAAAAATAATAGTAGAAGTGAGCAGAGAAAGAGAGAGGGAGACAGTATGGGGGTGAGTGAGTAGACTAGGTGAGCCTGAAATTTCCTGAGCCTTCACTCACCCTGGTTGAATGTCAACGTCAAGGAGTTCTAGCCAAACCTCGGAGACTGAATATACATAAACCAAATACAACGATAAAAAGGTGTCTGAATCACATTTTGAAAAATCAAGGAGAGAAAAACAGGAAGACCAAGAGAGGGTCATAGAATGAATGAAATATTAGACAAATACCTAGAAAGGAATGGAAAGGTACACAAAGTGCAATAACAGATAAAAATATCAAAACTTTAAATAAAGAAGTGTTCACTAGGTTAACTTTATGTAAGTAAATCACTCCAAAAAAAAATGAAAAGGGAAAAATAAGAAAACTAGAGAATAATTGCAGGAGTTTCATCATCTGGCCAAAGGGGTTTCTAAACAACTGGAAACATTGAAAATATTGAATAATTTAACAAAAATTTCCCAGGACTGAAGAGCAACAGTCTAAAGAGTGAAAGGCCATTAGAGTGTACTGTCCAATACACAGCCCCTGGACACATGTGACTAGCTAGGTTAAATGTAAATTTATTAAAAATAGACAAAATCAGGAATGCAGTTCCTCAGCCACACTGGCCACATTTCAAGTGTGCAATAGCCTCATGTGGCTGGAGGCAACCATATTGGACAACAAAGATACAGAATTTTGCATCACTGCAGAAAGGTCTCTTGTATAGCTCTGCTCAGAATGATGGGTGAAAGCAGACCTATGAAGGCACACTGCCATGATCTTTCAGAACACCAGGGACAAAAAGAAGATCCCAAATGCCTGCAGAGAGAGTGAGGGGATCAAGATACGGTTTGCATACAAGGAATCAGAAATCAGAAGGGCACTAATCTTCTCCACAGTGACACTAAAGACAAGTCTCTATGTCTTCAGGTTCACAGAGAAAATTCTAGCCCACCTGGGAGTCTACGCTCAAATCACCCATCAGGTGTGAGGGTGGAGCAGAGATATAGTCAGACATGCACATTCTTAAAAACATTACTCCTCCGCATCATTTTTCTGAAAGCTACAAGGAGATGGCCTCTGCCAAAATGAGGGGGCAAACCAAGAAAGAGAACACCTCAGAATCTTCAAACAGGTAATCTGGCATAGCAGAGAGGTGAGTGGAATGCCCATGATGACAGCTCTACGCAAGCTACAGGGAGCAAGGAGACTAAGCCAAAGAAGGAGACAGCCTCAGGAGGGCTTGACCATGGAGAGGAGAGTGACGCTTCTGGTGGAAATAGACTAATGGGCCATAGAAAACGCATCAAATTATAAAAAGGAACTTTTGATTCCATGGAAAACGAAAACTTGTCTAGAAATGGAAGCATAGATTTGTGCATGGCTCAACTGTGAATAATGAGAAGTTGTCATTCACCAAATAGGACTCAATACCCATCTCAGTTTGGGGAGGGTGGGAGGCACGAGGATATTAGCAACCTAAACTCCCAGCTTCCAAGTAATCAACGAGTAACTGCAGGAGCATGTCATCTAATGACACAGCAGTAAACACTAGAAGAAACTACTGAACTGGTTGAAACTGGACTCTGGAGGGGAAAATGGGAATGGAGATTAGGTGGAAGAAGGCACCACTAGTTTTCTTATAGCCACTGTAGTACTGTTCAACTTTATAAAGCATATACATTTATACTGAACTGGAGGGGATTAGGCTAAGTGAAATAAGTCAAGCAGAGAAAGATAATTGTCATATGGTTTTACTCATATGTGGAATATAAGGAATAGCACGAAGGACATTTGCAGAAGGAAGGGGAAAATGAAGGGGGGGAAATCAGAGGGGGAGATGAACCATCAGAGAGTATGGACTCTGGGAAACAACTGAGGATTTCAGAGGGGAAGGGGTGGGGGGATGGGATAAGTGGGTGATGGGTATTAAGGAGGGCACGTATCATAATGAGCACTGGATGTTATATGCAAACAATGAATCATGAACTCTACAACAAAAACTAACGAAGTACTGTATGGTGACTAACATAATAAAGAAAAATTAAAAAATAAAATAGTACAACCACTTTAAAAAAAATAAATTTTTAGAAGCCTCAGACCAGGTATGAGCCGCTCCCAACCCCTTTTCTGGACAAGTGCTCTTCCTATGTGCTCTCAACATGCAGAGGCTGACCTTCTGCCATACTGACTCTGTCTATTTAGGGATGTGACTTTTCCCCACAAATGGGGCACATCTGGACCTGATCCAGAGTGGTGCCAAGGAAATGTTTGTGGATCTAAGCAAAAGCCAGGACAAGATTCTTCCTGCTGACCTTCCAGGCATCGCTGAGGTTCAGACAAACCTCTTGATAGGAGGTGTTGGGAAATTCCCAAATGACAAAAGGATGTGTGCTACTGGTGCAAGTGCAGGTGTTTTTCCAAGATGTGTTTCACAAACAGCCTCGAGATGTTTTCACTGAAGGCCTTCTGTGTGCTCAGCAGTGTGCTGGGCCCTGAGAAAAAGCCAGTGGGGCTGAAATTGGCCTCAAAGCCATCCTGTCCCTTGGGGGCCTGTGGGCTCCATCCCAGCAGTGGGACTAATGAGTTTGTCAGGAAGCAGTTCAACATAGTGAGTGAGGCCACAGGTCCGAGGGCTCCACCATTCCCACTCTCTCACTGTGAGCAAGTCGTTAACCTCTCTGTGCCTCAGTTTCTTCCAAGGCCTGTTAGGACTAAATGAGAAGTCTGTGAAATTAAAGGCTTCGACTTGAACAAGTGAGACCTTTCCAGATCTCTGATTCTTCCATTTCATCTTTGTTAATCAGTCAACTGTGTGATGGTTCCAACTGCAGGAATGAGAGACACAGTGCTTTTGAAAACACACAGATGCTCAAAGAAATTATAGCTTTAAAAATTTTCATCTTTGACATCATCATCCCCTTGAGACCCTTCCTGGGGTGAGATTGGGGAGGGAGAATTTCATGTTACCCTAAAACAACTTCTTGGTCTGACTTGGGTAAGGAGATTTTCTGAAGTCAGTCTTTCTGATTATCCCCCATCCCCACCCCATTGCCCTTTCCCTGCTCCTCCTAGAATGAGCTCAGGATGTTTGAGGGTGTGACTTCTGGGTGGGGAAAGTCGGCCTCCATCTCTGTCCCTGCCTTGGGCCTTACAGGTGACACCTGTTCCCTGCCCTGGTTCCATAGAGGATCCGTGATGGTCTGGGGCTGTGTCCATGGCTCTGTAAGGCCTGGGACTTGCCCCTGCTGACCTAGGCCCTTCTCATTGGCCTTCAGCACCCATGTCAGTTAGAAACCCAGAATATTTTTGTGGTAATCTGGAGTCTACACATAATGCTATGCTTTACTAAACCACAGGTTCTTCCTTGACCTGCACTCATGATATCAAAAGTCATTTGGTTTTGGAGGGCTATTTTTTGAATTTGTGGGTGACTGCATACCCAGTTCAGTTAAAGGTGGTCACTGTATGCTTGGCTCAAGTCGCTACTTGCAATTTTATATCAATAGAGGTGGCTGCTGGGGTAAACGTGGTTAAGGGATAAAAGCACTAAGAAGCCCTCTTTGTTTGATGTGTAGCCTTAATGATATCCTAATTATGAGGAATCACTGAGAAGTGGGAGAAGATTTGTCTGGGAACACAGGCATCCCCAAGTGTACCATCCAATCCAATCATAAGGAAAGTGGGGCCATCCATTATTTCCACAAGTCCATAGTTAACCCCATGGAGTGGGGTACACTCTGGCTTTTAGGAACAATTTTATTATCCCAACCACAGAGAATTGGTCAAGGTGATAGTTGAATTATACTATTGTTGGGGGATCCATTCCATTTCCAAGCTGGTCAAATAATCATACATCCAGGGGTCCTGTTATTATCCTGACAGGATAACAAGCACAAAGAGTATCTACATATGAGCTATTGTAGCAATTTTCCAGAATTTTACCTCAAGTTGTCTAGCTTAGGCAAACAACAAATATTCAAAGACAATCAGAACTAGAATTTAACATCTGCAAAGGTGTATTACTGAAACATAATTTTTCTGTAAATTTACCCTTATTTCCAGAGATAGCCAAATCAAGACTAATTCATTTGCAACACAAGACCAATTTCACAAACTTGGCTGAATTATTTACATAAGCTCAGCTGGAATAGTAATTGACCATATAATTCTAAAATCTGCTCTGCTGGAACTATTCATAAGGAATCTTGATTGAACTTTCAGTAGCCTCTCTAGGCCAGAAGCCAAGCCAAATACGTGCCATCAGACATGCCTGCAAAACCTGCAGATTTGGGCAAGTTCCTCTTCTTGGAGTCCCCAACATATCTGGAGGCTCCAGCACTTGCCAGGGAGTGACATTCTTTACTCACCTGGTAAGGCTGCTGGAAACTCTGGAAGCAAGTTTTCAG
>NW_023230281.1:0-2457 GCF_002007445.2 Ailuropoda melanoleuca
ACAAAATCAGTCAACAATTATAACCTTTCTAAATGCCACTTTTCAAGATGCTCTTCCATAACATGAGTATCTTTTGAAAAGCATTTACTTTCTCATTATTAAAATATCACCTTTCTGCTGAAAGGGCCAATTAAGAGTGTATATTTTAAAAATGCCTTCTAAATAATGTACTGAAGAGAGCTACTTGTTACCACATGAAATGTCAGCAAATTTGGAACACTTGTGTGTTTGTAAAAGAATAAAGTAGAATTCATCTTTTACTTTACCTCTGTCTCAGGCAATTTGCCACAGGATCAAGAATAAACTCTCATGTGATCAAAATTATTTTCATGGTCACCCTCCATCTCATTACAAACACCATCTCATTACAGACACAAAGACTTTAAAAAGTCTTATTTTAAAAAGAAAGAATTAACCACATCAATGACATTATGTAGCATTTTGGTCATATCTAGCTTCAACTTCTGCAATGTTTCTGCTTCTGAAACAGAATGAATTTCACTTGTGGTTCTTCCTCTGGATTTTACCCCCAGAATCCTATTTTTTAAATTCCAGTCAAAACAGCTACACTTACCCAGCTTTTCCAGAAAATAATTGTTCTAAAGAAGTGAATTAATTAAATATCTTATTTGATATATTCTTTTTTATGGATCACAAAGTAGTTTTGTGTTTTTCACATTGAAACTGAACCTAATAAATACCATAAACTGAGACGTGATCAAGCTATCTGTACTTTGAGGCGGCCGTATGGCAAACATTCCACATCTGTTTTAATACTTGTTTCCTCAAATGATCAGCAGTGCTTTCTCTGGGCTTTCCAATAGTATTGGCTGGCAAAGGGATGCATATTATTGTTTACCATATATAACATTAGCCATTTTTACTGTAACTACAAGAATAAGCTGTTCCCCAATTTGTGCAATCTTTGTTTTGCACGATTACTATTTATTCATTACTTTAACACATACGTTGATTGTCTCTTACCTGCCACATGCTCTTCTAGGCTCTGAGGATACAGTGCTGAACAAAGTAGAAAAATACTTGCATTCAGAAAGCTGTTCTTTACAACTCAAAAGATGTTTTTAAATGTTTAAAATGAAGTTTAGTAAATTTTAGTAAAAGACTGAATATCTCAAAATATCACTGAAAGTTCTGCAGGGTTTTCTTCCTGTTTTGATTGTATTTTTAATTGTCTTGTTAATTGGTTTGTCTTTTTATTACAATTGATTCATATCTCAAGGCCCAATACAAACTTGCGATGAGATTCATCATTAACAGTAGTGGATGAAAATCCATTTTTAAATAGCCCTTGTTTTTAGCTTAGTACTCATCTATATCATCATTTTATTTCATACTGTCAACACCATCATTTTCTTGACAATGTATGTTTGCATTATGATGAAGTTTAATCCATGGTATCTCTATAAGTTAGGGTCCATGCAACAAATAAACCACCCTCGCTATTTTAGCGGAGAATTTAAAAAAGGAAATTGGCTCAAGAGGGATTGGAGGACTGGAAAGGAAGAACACACACTGTGGTCACAGAGATAGAAACTTCAGGAAGCAGCTTCCACCGCCTGGAGCAGGGAATCAAAGGGAAGAAGTTGGGGTTAACAGACCTCGAAGTCTGGGGGAGCCTGTGGGACCTGGGACCCAGATCTCTGAGGAGGTGCCAATGCTGATTCCTCAGGCACCTGGAGGAAAGGCCCCTGGGGCACACACCTCTGAGGAGGGGGTGCTGCCTGGCTGGCGTGGTCACATCTGAGAGGCATGGTGACACTGGTTTGGAGCATGAAAAGAAGTAGGGAATTGGAATCAATTCCTCTTGGAAGCCAGTGGGCTAACAATAGCAAAATCAGCTGACAAATAGGAAGGAGCAAGTTTCTGCTCCCTCCTCCTGCCTTTCCAGTTGGCAGAACCTAAAAGGGAGCAAACTGACAAAACAGAAATGTGGTTTGCAGCATCCCAACCCCCATATCGTAGACTGCAGAGTGAGGGAAGAAACAACAGCATAATACCCAGTGCTGCCTCAGGCTTGGAGGAGGTACGCTGGAATGTGCTGGCATTTCTACATCCCAGTGGTCGACATTACTCATACATTCCAATATCTCATTCTTGTGTCCACGTGGGGGATTACCATTCTTCTGCCCTTGGAAGCTAAGGGCAGCCACCTGACTAGTCCTTGATAATAAAGTACAGGCAGAAATAATGTGTATCACTTCCCGGCCAATTCAGGTACTTGCCACAGCTCAACCCTCCAGCACACTCTCGCTCAGCTGAGGCAAACCTCAGCACACTGTGTTGAGAACTCAGTGTCAGAAGATAACCGGTGGTACCTCTCTCCTCCTGAGCCCTTGAATGACAACTGTAGGAAGGCACTCCCGCCATCCCCGCTGGGCAAGTGGCATTCATGATTGGTGAAATCTTTTTTTTTTTTTTTTTTTTTTTTTTTTTTTT
>NW_023230282.1:0-859 GCF_002007445.2 Ailuropoda melanoleuca
GGGGGTAGGGGGCCGGGGTAACCGGGTGGTGGGTATTAAGGAGGGCACATGTTGTAACGAGCACTGGGTGTTATACATAACTAATGAATCGTAGAACACTACATCAAAACCTAATGATGTACTATATGTTGGCTAACTGAACATAATAAAAAAAATAAAATAAAAACCTGCCAATGTGTGTGAGTCAATTTAACTAAAATCTTTCCAAGAGTCTTGAGATAGGTACCCCATATTCTCAAGTTTCTCAGGGGTTCTTTATCCTAAGGCTAAATTAAGATGCCCATATTAGAGGATAAGACCACCAAGGTGGTCTTGGAGGAGCAAGGCAACTGCGCCACCTGTCCTCTAGCCATTTCTGCACTTCAAACTGGTCAACTGAAATCTCAGTAGTGGCATCCCTCTCCTTAAAGTGTTGTTTCTTTCTGGGACATGGTATGCAAGATTCCATTGGGGTGCATCTCCACCAAGATCCCTGGCTTACTCTCCTACTGTATGATGCGTGTTGTGTTAGGGGGTTAGCAACCAGTTCCCACAGCCAGCATTTCTCATATGATTTCACGGTGTCTATCAGACCTTTTTTCAAATGCAGCACTCTTTTTTTGACCAAAAATGTTAGCAAAATTCCTAATTATATGGAGCATGAAAGAGGGAATAATTGCCCTGGCTGACACAGCACAGGTAAAGAGCTGAGCCGGCAAGTGCCGTTGGTACCCCACCCAAGTCCTCTCCCCTGGGGCCCCTACACCCATCTCACAGCTGCTCTGGTTTGCTGAGGACTCTTTCTTCTGAGAACTGGCCTCAGCTAATGGGAACTGTCTCCCCTGGGAGATTATGCAAGAACTGCAAAACGCCCCCCCCC
>NW_023230283.1:0-859 GCF_002007445.2 Ailuropoda melanoleuca
TTTTAGCACATCCACATGTTCAAGTGGCTCTCATTAAAACCAAACAAGATTTCTCAATCCTATTGATCTACCCTTCCTTCCCTTGGAATGCAAACTTCTAAGAAGCGTAGTCTACACTTAATCATATCCATCTTTTATTTCTCATTGTTTTTTCAATTACTTTAGTTTCGATTATGTCTCCCAAACTCCACTGACCCTATTTTTGCCAAGATTTCTAGCAGCTTCTTCATTGTCAAATCTAATGGACATTTTCTCCATAGCATTTGACATTGCTACCTCTATTGCCTCCTTGAAAATGCTTCTCCTTTGACTTCTTTAAGGTTAAACCTTCCTACCTTTCTAGGTGTTTCATCATTTGTTTGTTCGTTTGTTTCTTTAATCTCCTCTGTGAGATTTCCCCTTTACCCCTTAATATAAGTCTTAAATGCTAACTTTTCCATATACCATTCTTGTAGACTTAAGTTTTCTTCTTTTAGTCTACCCACTTTCTTTTGGGTAATCTCATCAACCACCATGGGTTCACCTATCGCAGTAAATGGATGACTTCCATATGTTTACTTCCAGTGTGAAAATTTCACTGACCTCCAGAATTTATATCCAATTGCCTATCAAATGGGTTTGTACTAAGTATATTGGAGTCTCCAAGCTTTCCCTCCGAATATTTTCCTCTTCATATGTTCCCTTTCTTATTATTACCTACCACCATTTACTCATTTCTCAAAGACAAAAACCTGGGAGTTACCTCTAATTCTTCTCTCTTAAGGACACTTCCTATCAAATTAGTTACCAATTCTGTTTCTTCTACCAAATTAGTATACTTCCTTCTTCTTTACCCACTGCTAATGCCTTAGGTTCTGTC
>NW_023230284.1:0-859 GCF_002007445.2 Ailuropoda melanoleuca
TTTTTTTTTCCTGCTCTCGCACGCTCTTTCTGGGTGATACGAATATTCCTGCGGCTTCAGTTGCTGGCCATATGCTGACAACTCTTCCATCTGTATTTTTAGCCCAGATCTGTTTTCTGAGGATCAGACATATTCAGAGAGGTTTGAAATGGACAGCTGCACTTAGATGTGCCATGGGAGCCTCGAGGTTAACTGGTCTGCAGATGAGTTTCCCTTCGTCTGCAGATCTCCTCCGCTTCCTCCGTTCCCTCGTGGGTGAATAGCAGGTGCTGCGATCCATGGATGTCCCAGCCGGAGATGCTGCTGCCATCCTCTCTCTTGCCTCTGCCCTGCACGTCATGCCCGGCTGCCTCGGAGTCCTGTGGACACTCGCGCCTTACGGCTCTGCGACCTGGTGCCTTGACTTCTCGCTGCCACCGCATTCGTGCGGTCCCTTAGCATTTCTCACCGATAGATGCTTCCATCTCAGTTCTCTCCAATTACTACCACCCTGAGTCCCGGTAGCCACCCCCAGCAGCAGCCCCTGCTTTGTTGCAGGGAGGGCGGCTTACTTCTGCCACTAACACAGCTCCCCGCGGAGGGCCGGGGAACTTGTACATTTGTCTCCTCCAGTCAAACTTGATAATAACTTTAGGAGAAGGGGGTGGTGGTGTTATCTTCCTTTCTTCATTTTGTAGCGGAAGAAACTGAGACCAGAGACGTTGTGACCTCTCCCTGTCTAAGGTCATGCTGACCCCAGAGGCACCTAGCCGCGACGCTGCCCCTGCACCCAGCAGCTCCCCGTTTATTGCGTTCCTACTGAATACCCCATCCTTGCAGTAACTCTGCAAGAAACTGAGGTACGGAGAGCTTGAGCTGC
>NW_023230285.1:0-859 GCF_002007445.2 Ailuropoda melanoleuca
AATACCTTCGCACCCAAGGCAACCCAAATCATCCACACTCCCTAAGCATCTTTAGGACATCCACGCTATGTGAGACCATGAGAACAGCCTCTCATTACTGCCTTTACCATAGAGAGGCCGTCCACCTCCAGGCACTTTCATCTACCTTCTCTGAGAGGACAAAAGAAATATGGCTTGGCCCTGAGAATTCCTGCTCTGAAAGCCTCACTTGGAGCCATGTGGGAATTACAACTTCCTCACATTCAGTTTTTGAAGAACTTCGTGGGTGGGCTTGTTTTTCCATTCAGTAACGGCGATATCTGGTTGCTGTTCCAGTTCAGGCGCACTGGGGGTACTGCTTTGTCGTTTGACTTTTGAATGCTTGGGAAGTTCTAGTTCCTCAAAACTATTGAATTCTGGAAGCCTAGAAATTAGAAGACAAAGTTTTAGATTCCCTGCATTTCTAATTCTAGTCTCCTGCTCTCCTAATAATAACCCAGAGGGCTTACTCTTCTGTGTCACTGATCCGTAGGAAGTCAAGCTGTTCTACTACGGCTCCAGATATTAGCGTCTGAAATGTGATTGAGAAAAAATTCACAACTTTTAAATTCATGAAGCCACACACTTATGATCTGTGCATATACATTTCTGTAAGCATGGAATACTCAAAAAAAGTTTACTTAGAAAAGTACACACAATTCTTAATTTCTTAAATGAGCATTCTAAAATCAGACAGGTTTTCATATACAACAAAACCCTCTTAAAAAGAACATATAAATCACGCTACAAGTTCATGGGTCATAATAAATAGGAAAGTCAACATGAGATGAACTGTATTTTCTCTCTGTTCTGAGACTTGTGGGCATTTATTTTTAAGCTA
>NW_023230286.1:0-859 GCF_002007445.2 Ailuropoda melanoleuca
AGTTAATACATGTTTTTAGAAACGATTAGTTTCTTATTTGTTGGTTGGCTAAATTGGCTTTTTGATTACTCTTATTTTTAAGATAGAGTAAGGCATTAAATAAAACGTGTACATGAGGCAAATACTTGGTCCTTAGATAATTCCAAATTTGTCTCATGAAGAGCAAAGGGTAGCTGTGTAGACGGCCCAAGGAATCACAAGTTGCCTTGCTCTGAAAGACTTCCAACAACCAGCTTTGGATGTGTTAATGAAAAAAAAAGTGACTTTCTGAAATAAATAGCAGTGGTGTCACCCCAGGGTGAGTCTGTTGCCTACAGAGGACATGTGGCAAAATCTGGGGACATGTTCAGATGTTACATCTGGAGAGGAGGGTTTGCCATTGACAGTGAGTGGGTCAAGGCCAGGGATGCTGGTGAACAGCCTATCCTGAACCAAACAATGATCCAATCCCAATGTCAGCAGAACCAAGATTGGAAGACTTACCTTAGCATGAAAGACCCTGCTTGTCAGTGCGTCTGTCTATTCCAGTGGTTCTCAGCTGGTGGCTAAGAAACCCTCAAGCAGAGACAGGACACTCCATGCAGACTGCTAGGGAAAGTGTAGTTTTATTTTCATTTATTTACTTATTTAAAATCAATTCATTAACATATAGTGTATTATCAGTGTCAGAGGTAGTTTCAGTGATTCATCAGCTGCATATAACACCCAGCGCTTATTACATCACGTGCCCTCCTTAACGCCCGTCACCTAGTTACCCCATCCCCTTCCCCCACTCCTCTCCAGCAACACTCAGTTTGTTTCCTATGATTAAGAGTCTCTTATGGTTTGTCTCCCTCTCTGATTTCATCTTATTTTATTT
>NW_023230287.1:0-859 GCF_002007445.2 Ailuropoda melanoleuca
AAAAAAAAAAAAAGAAAGGGCCAATTAAGGGAGGATGAACTTTAGAAATCCCTCTTCCCTTGGCGTTGGGCTTTCAAAAGGAAGACATTTCAGTTTCTTCCTACTTACAATGCCAGCCCTTTACAATGCTTGAGCAGAGACTCGTTTCTAGTGTCTGTGGCTGCTGGGTAGCGCGTGGGTCTCCTTTAATGTGATTTTCTATTTCTTGGTCTGCTGGTGTATACCAAAGCAGTTAAATGCTTGGCAGGGTTTTGAGCCAGAGAGAACGGAGTCTGAATCTGGGCTCTGCGTCTTACTAGCCCTGTGACCTTGGACAAGTTGCGTAGTCTCCATAAGCCTCACATTTCTCCTCATAAGGGTCATGCCTATTCTAACGGCAGCAACAGTAACAATGATGGCTAACCTTTCTTGTTTGCTGTTTTGTGGCAAGTTTACAATGCGTTGCCCAACTCGGATGTTTTGAGTATTATTAGATGAGGGAATGTTTCTAAAGCATAGGACCAGGTCCAGAGTAAGCCACCAATTAACGATAGGTTTTGTTTTGTTTTGTTTTTTTCCGGACTGATGGGAATAACAGAAGAGATGGCTGAAATATCAGGCCTAAGTTGCAATTTTATTTACAGATACTGGCTGCTTCTATATACAAAGCAAACTGGATTACTGAAAGAATTAGCTTGGTAATAAGGACCTTGGATTGCTTCTGCTTCTGTTATCTTTGGAATACATATTGAAGTGCTTTTCTTTCTATGGCAAGAGAGGGAAAGATACAGAGATGACAGTCGCAGAGTCTATCCATTTGGTTGTCTCCATTTTCCATGTTATTTTGACTTCACGGAGGCGTGTTTTTCTGGTGCTGTTC
>NW_023230288.1:0-859 GCF_002007445.2 Ailuropoda melanoleuca
GAGAGAGACAGAGCCATGCTGGAGGTTTCACTTAAAATTCGCAATCACTAGCCTGACATGAGCCCTTAATGCTGCTCAGTAATTCTACCACGTGTCCCTAGGCCATCATCACTCCCTCTCACCTAGATGACTGTTTTCATAGCTTCTCTTCTCTCTTCAGATCTTCAACATTTTCTCATCCATCCTCTCAGCTGATGACCTTGTTTCCTATTCTATAGAAATTTGAAGTCAAGAGAAGATAACTGCATACTCTTACCACCACGTTTGCCCCCACTCGCCTCACTCCCTGCCTCTGTTCCCATATCTTCTGTCTTCTTTGCGGTTACTGTGGGACAGACCTTCTGTGCTCCTGGCTAGGGCCCATTCCTCCACTTTGCATTAGTCCCATTTCTCTTGGCCTAGTAATGAACATTGATTACTCAGCAATTCTCTCTCCTTCCTGCATCATCATTTGTTTTCTGTCTACTGGATTATTCGTTCAGCATACAAAATATCATGACTTATCTTAAAAACAAGAAACTCTTGGTCCCACACTCTTCTCTAGCTGTTGCTTTCTTTCTTTCCCCTAGTTCCAGTGGGATGTGTTTTGAAAGAGGTGTCTACAGTTTTCTCTTTACAGTTTCTCTTGAACAGTTTCAGCTGGACTTTTTCATCCAGTATTTCACCTGAACTACTGTTATTAAAGTCACCAGTGACCTCGTTTTTGCTAAATGTGGTGGTCAGTTATTAGTCCTCATCTTACTTGACTTAGTTGAGGCATATGAAACAGTTAATCCCTCTCTTCTGTGAAATACTTTCCTCACTTACCTTCCAGGATACTACACCTCCTGTTTACTCCTACCTCACTAGCTACTCTCTC
>NW_023230289.1:0-860 GCF_002007445.2 Ailuropoda melanoleuca
AAAAAAAGACAGTTTGTAATTTATAATACCTACTGATTATCCCACCCCCATAATATCTGGATGATTTTCCCCTTATCGTCTCTATCTTAATACTTCGGATTCTCTCTCCTATCGTGTCTCCTCAGAATATGTCTTAATCCGACAAAGGAACTTCAGCTGGTTAGTTCTCATTTTAGTCTCCTGCGCTCAACTGCACATGGGAGCATTACAAGGTCTTTTGGGTTTGGACTGCCATTCTCAGGCTGGACTACTGTAATTTCTAGGGAGCACACAGCGACTATTTTAGGTTTCTCTGGATAACGGGTCGTCAGAGGTCCCGAGGCTTCTCTGCACAATCCCTGATGGGATAGGGGTCTTGCTGCTTTCAGTGGTTTGCTTCCTGTCCCTCATATTGTGAGGTTTGTAGATGTTGTTTTGGGGGTTTGGGTTTTGCTTTCCTGGTTGTGGTTTCAGTTTTAGGGGAAGAAGTAGAGAAATTAAAAACAGAACAAAACAATATCCACAAGAAAAAAACACCCCAAACCCAACAACTATATTGTCACAGCTATCATCAGCACAGAATCCTGAACAAATTCCACTTGAGTGGGTACAATATAAAGCATGGTGGATGAAGTGGTGAAGGTAGACGGATTATGGAGGTAAACAAGATCCGTAGATGGGATTATAAGAAACGGTCCACGGCCCTGGGCAAAAAATGGACAGGAAATTTATGTATTAAGTCACCTGAGCTCTAATTCTAGATTAACCACAAACTTCTACATGATTTTGGGGGAGTAATCTTTTATCTTAATTTCAGGTTTTTCTCACGTGTTACATAGTTGAACATTGTTGCCCTTTCGGCTTAGACTTCTTAAGGTTTT
>NW_023230290.1:0-860 GCF_002007445.2 Ailuropoda melanoleuca
ACCTATCCAGCTCAACTCAGGGGACCGGCTGAAAAAGGGGTCCCCTACTCCTCCGCCATCTTAACTCCCTCGATGGAAATATTTATTAATCTAAAAAAAAAAAAACCAGAAAGGTGGAACATGTGTCCAATGTGCAAGATTTTTAGAGAGCTGCCTGGGAGACTTGTTTCTTTCTTATCTTACTTGAAGCACTGGCCTAGTTAGAACCAGCATAATTGGGCCACTAAAAATAAGGAAAAATGGGAGTAGCTTAATCTTGCACTGGAGGACTTGAGGTGGCACAGAAGACAATGTGATATTGTGCTATTGGAAAAATGCACCCATCTCATGGCTTCTTGGGAGGGAGGGAGAAGGGAGGAGCTTTCATCCAGATTTACAGAGGGCTGCCTGAGGAAATGGTTTCTGTCTGGCCTCATTTAGAGCCCTTACAGGGAATCAGGATACTTGGATGCCTCAGAGTTGCTGAGAACAAAAGGGAGCTGAACAACTTACTACTGTAGCACCATCGAAGGCAGTATTGCACAGTCACCAGGGGGAGCAAGAGATTATGAGCTCCTGAAAAAGAAACTAGCAAATCTCTAATTGGGAAATTCATAAGCCCAGAGAAATCATATCCCCACCCCACAAAAGGTTTCAGAGGCCCCCAGAATCTACAGCTGTGTTAACTGGTGAAAATCTTCCCCTGTCCAAAGCCAGCCATAAGGACTGACAGAGGTGCTGTTTTTTCAAATGCAAAAATTCAGGGAAAAAATCACAGGGGCATAAACAGAGAGACATTTTCCAATCAAGGGAACAAAATAAAACTAAAGAAATGGAGATCTATGAATTACCTGAAAAAGAATTCAAAATAATTGTGTAAA
>NW_023230291.1:0-5871 GCF_002007445.2 Ailuropoda melanoleuca
GTATATATATGAAATAACTATAAATATATGTATATATATTTATAATATTTATAGTTATTTCCAATATATATATTTATGGCTATTTCCAAAGCCAGAGCAGTGCATATAAAAATTCATAATGAGTAAATAAAAATGTGGAATATTTAACACCCTCCTATGTGGAAGGGGAATATAACTTAAATAATTAGTAGATTCACACTGGAAGGGTTTGGATATGGTAGGAATTTAGTTTTATNTAGGAATTTAGTTTTATGCTTCTGATTCAGGAAGAGCATGTGTCTTTCATAGCTGTAATATTACAGATTACAGTTTTAATAAGCATATTAACTTAACCCCGATATTTATGGGTGGACAAAGCTTTTAAACATATTTAGTGTTACTTTAATTGTTTAATGATAATTATATTACCGTGTGGTAGCTTTTTAAATATAGGCCTGCCCTTAATATTTGTGCAGTCTAGGGGAAAGAGTACAAATGGTGGCCCACATATCATATGTCTAAACATTTAAAAGTTTTAATTAAGTTATGCCCATCCCACTCCACATCCTTGTCCAAGACTCTACCAGAATCTGTTCCCTGAAGATTGTCCCTATGAAATCCAGAAGTAAGAGTGGCACACTCAGTGCTGAGCCTCCCTGGCCGCCTAAAAAATAGCACTGGTTAGAACAGAGTACAGCTGGGCCCAGATCTAGTACTTCTGGGAAGTGACCGCCCTACCTGGACTGGAATGGCAACTGAACCCATTCATTTCAAATTTAAAAAATAAGGTTTACCAGGATGCCTGGGGGGCTCAGCTGGTTAAGCGTCTGCCTCCAGCTCAGGTCATGATCCCAGGGTCCCGGAATCGAGTCCTGCATCAGGCTCCTTGCTCAGTGGGGAGCCTGCTTCTCCCTCTGCCTGCTGCTCCCCCTGCTTGTGCTCTCTTTCTCTCTGACAAAAAAAATAAATAAAATCTTTTTAAAAAATTAAGGTTTACTTATATTATTTACTGTTAAAATAGTAACCATTAAGAGAACTAAAAAAAAATCACTTTTCAAATTATGAAAGAAAGGAAAAGCAAAGATTCTATAATTAAAAAGAGAAANGTCCCAGGGTCCTGGAATCGAGTCCTGCATCAGGCTCCTTGCTCAGCGGGGAGCCTGCTTCTCCCTCTGCCTGCTGCTCCACCTGCTTGTGCTCTCTTTCTCTCTGACAAAAAAAATAAATAAAATCTTTTTTAAAAATTAAGGTTTACTTATATTATTTACTGTTAAAATAGTAACCATTAAGAGAACTAAAAAAAAAACACTTTTCAAATTATGAAAGAAAGGAAAAGCAAAGATTCTATAATTAAAAAGAGAAACCAAATGAAAAAATCAACAAAGTTTTGAAAATAAATAATAAAAAATACTAAAATTGAATAACAGGTTTAAGGTCAACTATTGGTTATGAAATACATGTAAATGGGATCTGTTCAGTTTTTTTTTTAAAGATGATTATATTTGATCAAGTAATAAAAGCAAACTAGTAACAACATACAGGAGATTATCAAACAGAAAGTGGTTCAAAATGGTTGACATTAAAATGTGAAGATCAGGTAGATATAAGGGAAAGAAAGCAGAGGTTGGTATCTTTATATCAAATATGGTCAAATTCAATGGAGAATGTTTTAAAAATTGTGTAAAGCTAAGAAGATTGCCTCAGAATGATGATGGGAATATTTGATGTTATCAGAATTACTGCCATAAATATGCAATTATATCAAATCATATCATATTGAATATGTAAACTAAACAGTAAAAACAGTACATAAGTTAATATAAATTTAATAATAGTGGAATATTAGCTCGTATTTCTTAACCCAAAGAGGCAAACACAAAGTTATGAAAAAGCTAAATAATATAATTTAAAGCAGTTGACAAAACTTATACATCAGTTAAGACTAGGCTTGACTAAATGTATGTTAGAACACCGAACTAAAAGTGTCTTTATCTAATTAGTGTAGCAGTACATCATAAAATCCCAGACATAGGCATGTCTTTCCAGACAACTCCATATTAATTAGACAATCGAATATCTTCAAGCGCTCTGAAAAATTCGAAGAGAGTGACCCTCATGCTAAGATGACTATTAAAGTTCCAGACATCATATTCAAACAGTAGAATTAAGGAAGGAACAAAGAAGAGTCTGTTCTCTCTCTCTAAAATAACTTCCTAGATTTTTCTGGGCAATAAGCCATCCTCTCCATCAAGCTCATATACAGCTTCTCATAGCCTAGCAATTAGCTAATAGACATGATATCTGCCTTCAATACATCCAATGTACAATGGTGGATAAGCAACAAATAATCAAATAAAAAGTCCCATTTGTGAAAGGGAAACAAACACAGCAGTTATTGATCAATAGAGTTAATGCATCAGGAATTGCCAACACTAGAGCTCTTCCCTTAAGGAGGAACTGATTTGATCAGTCAGTATGACTATCCTTATCTTTTATCTGGGGGAAATATCTTGCTTGTTCTCTTCCAAGGTTCTTCCTTCTGCCAAGTTATTTCTTGTTCCTTATCTTCCACAACCACCACCAAGGCAATAATTGGTCCTGGAAAAGGTTTGGAGCCCAGTAAAATGTTTCAGGGAATGCCCATCATAGGCTACTTGCTAGACAAGGAGCTTTCCCAAAGTGGTGTATTTCTTAGCTGTTACCTATCCTTAGATGCATACACAAGTAAATAAAGCCTAAAGATCTGATCTTATCTATCTATCCATCTATCAATCTACCTAATTATCATCTATTTATCTATCTATCTAAAGATTTATTTATTTTATTTTATTTTATTTTATTTTATTTTATTTTATTTTATTTTATTTGAGAGAGAATGCAAATAGGGGGAGGGGGAAGAGGACAGGGAGGGAGAATCCGAAGCCGACTCCCCACTGAGCATGAAGCCTGATTCAGGGCTCCATCCCAGGACCCCAAGATCATGACCTGAGCCAAAACCAAGAGTCAGATGCTCATCTGACTGAGCCATCCAGGCACCCCTAGAATGTGTGTGTGTGTGTGTAGCCAAGTTTATAAAAATGAGAAATATTTATAAGAAAAAGTAGAGTTTATTTTGTGCTATTTTCTGAAATACTGATCAAACATGAATGAGTCTATTCAGAGATTCCTAGATTCTATTATTCAGGGATTCCTATGAATATAGGCACCTGTTTCTGAAAGTTCTTTTTAAGTTCTGTATTAACATTTTAGGACAATCAAAGCCTGATGTTATTGATCTGATTGTTGGTCTGAATACATTCAACCAAAGTCAAGCTAGAAAATGCTTCAATACACCATAACAGCAAGGACCTTATTATAGTCCATAAACATAGCGCAGATGTCATTTATTTAGTTCAATACAACATAATCTTGTTGTTGAATATTGTGAGCTTAAGTCTAGCTGCCGTAATGCATGTATTATAGGATTACTGTCATTTTGCAGCCAGACTTCCCGAGATTGAACCCTGACTTTACCACTTAATGCTAGGTTAGTTTGAACTCTGAATCTGCCACTTACTACTAGGTGAAAGAATCTGAAAAAGACATGAAGTTACAATCTTCCTCTACTCCATTCAGGATGTGAAAAAGGGCTTTATGCATATGTGCTCTTATATCAATAAGAAAAAAAAATATTTAAAACCCTGCTTATATACCTTAGCAGATATTGCCAAATATTTATACTCTGCAGTTATTCACGGTAAGGAGTACTATTCATTCAGTGGAATTTAATTTAATAATGTTTACCTGTGTGTAAGACTACCAAATAAAATATAGTTACCTTGTTAACTACAGTAAAATCAGAATAAAACTAAAATCAAAACCTGACATTTATAATTTTGGGCGCGGGAGGAGATCAATTTTAGAATTCTATTCCACATAGAAAGTAATTGCTTACAAAGGCCAAAATTTCCAAATCACGTCAGACTGTTTTTATACAAGGAAAGGTAGTTATTAATTCTTAACATACCTACAAAATGGTATACCAACATAATTTTTTCTTGGCACATTTAGTTATCTGGGAGCAAATAAGATTTTAATTAAAATAAAAGAAGAAAATGGTTAAATTTCCCTAGAAATAGCACTATGCCATCCATTCANTTGAATTATAAAAATTTTAGGATTGTTTGTTCTAGTTGGTATTTTGATAAGGATTGCATTAAATGTGTAGATCCCTTTGGGTAGTATAGACATTTTAACAATGTTAACTGAACTTAACCAATGTAGAGGGAACTATCTAAGAAGTCCTGGGCCAACCAGTGAACAGCCATCTAAAGTCATTGTTTTGACTTATTTTTAGTCTCAATGATTATTATAAATTTTACAAATATTAAAAAGTAAATGTGTATATTTAGGAAAGAGAGACAAATTTATAAATGGAAGAAGAGTATTTGTCTTCAAAATGATACCATGCTTTAGCAATTTATTATTTTCCAAAGGGTTTGCATGTGCATTTGATCATTTGATATTTATAATAATCTTCTGATTTTCTGAAAGAGAAAATATTGTTCGCATTTTCTAGCTAGCTGAGTCTTACAACTGTTAGTGATTATCTCTATGGCATATAGGTAAATGCAAAATGCTTTTAATTTTTACACATTTTTGCTCTTAGTATCTGATAAAACTTGTGCTATTAAAGAGACGCCTGTGATTTGTTGGAAAATTCGAAATCCTACATATTTTAGACAAAATGCTTAATCTAAATGTAGGTTCAGTTGTTGAACAGTGAATAATTTTTCTTAAGGGCTCAACTTAAATTATAAACTTAAATAACACCCAACATTGCAGACATGTTTAGGCAGGACTGAACATCACCTCTCTAAACAGCGGAGGTTTCCTATTAAAAAATATGACTTCCTATATATCTACTGGTTTTTTTGATCTTCGCAATACTTATTATTATGTTAGGTTAACAAAGTCAAATTATGGAAGCAACCCAGTGTCCATTGATAGATGAATGGACAAAGAAGATGTGGTATATATATATACAATGGAATACTAGTCAGTCATAAAAAAAGAATGAAATCTTGCCATTTGCAGCAACATGGATGGAGTTAGGGAGTATAATGTGAAGCAAAATAAGTCAGTAAGAGAGAGACATCATACAATTTCACTCATATGTGGAATTTAAGATTCAAAACAAATGAACAAAGGGGAAAAAAGAGAGAGAAAGACAAAAAACAGACTCTTAACCACAGAGAACAAACTGATGGTCATCAGAGGGGAGGTAGATGGGGGAAATAGGTGAAGGGGATTTAGAGTGCACATCATGATGGGCATTGAGTAATGTATAGAATTGTTGAATCACTATATTGTACATCTGAAAGTAATGTAACACTGGACATTAACTATACTGGAATTAAAATTAAAAACTTAATAAAAAAAGTAACCAGCTTTATCTTATTTGAAGTATGCATTTTCTATGATTGCTTTACAAATTGGAATTCCAAATCTTGGGGGGAAAAAGAATAACACTCTCATGTTGAGTTAGTTTGGGACCATAGCTATTTAAAAATTGCAATCATAATATAAACCAAGATTCTAGTTCTTCTGGATAAGTCAAGAGCAATGTCAATGCCTGGCCATTGTGGGGATCTGACATAGTATAGAAAAGCAAAGTACTTAGTCTATCAACTATTTTTAGATATTTTTCTTTGTGTTCTCACATCACTAGACTTTTTTTCCCCAAAAATGGTTTCACCTCATTAAATCTTAGGAATTTTGCCAGAATAAGAGATAAAAGTATTTTCACATAAGTGTTCATTCAGGCACAATTTTTTTTGTTTCAAAAAGCTTTGTGTGAATATTGGTTGTTCTCAAGCTTCAATTTAGATAAAAAATAAGCCAACCTGGGAT
>NW_023230292.1:0-2475 GCF_002007445.2 Ailuropoda melanoleuca
TGAAAGACTTACAGAAAATGGAAAATTTGCTGAAAAAAAAATAACTTACCAAAACTGACTTATGAAAGAACTAAAAACCTGAGTCATAACATAACCATGAAACAAATGGAACAAGTCATTTAAAATCTTCCCCAAAAGGAAACTCCAGGTCCAAGTGGCTTCAATGGTTGAGTCCCCCAAACATTCAAGAAACAAAAAAATAGGATGGAATGCAGAGCAGCATTATTAAAAGAAAACATATCTGAGAAACATACAGATCAAAAAGAAAGACCTAAGTTAATATGTAAGTTCTTGTTTCTGCACTTGGTAAGCACCCCAAAAGAGTTAATTTTTAGCTTTATTAGCAGTCCAAAAGGAAAGACCGGAATCCCAGAAAAAATCATCCCCTTCCAGCACACCTATATAGCAAGGACTGACCCAGCCCTTCCCCTGAGGTGCCCGAGAGACTGTGGGTGGGGGCTGCAGACCCTCCCACAATGCCCCACCCCACCCCCCTGCCTCCCACATGGCTCATTGGGCCCCCGGCTAAACTCACATGTTATCTCATTTAATCTTCACACCATGTCTCTATGTTGTGGGTCCTATTCTTAGCTTGATTTTACAGATGATGAAACAAAACTTTAGAGAAGTGATTTTCATGGTCACATAGTTAGCAGATGGCGGGGTTGGAACCGAAGACAAGGAAACTGACTGGAAAACTCATACCTTCAGCTCTTCCATAACTATACTCTGAACGGTGCCCCTGAGCCTCCCAGCATCAATGAGGAATATTTGCTTTCCCACAACACTCCCCTTCCTTGGCACAGATAAACCAGCCCTGACTATTCCAAAGAAGCATATGGTGCCAAGGACTGACCTTTGATAGCTGTTTACAGAATGCCAACATGAAGGTTTGTGCCACCACGTGACACCAGGCGGTCGGCAGTTATCCACAACAGGTGTTTAAAATTGCACTTGACAAATATTTATTATCTCCCTAAACCAGGGATTAATAATGGAAACTATCCTACAGAGTTTTGGAGAATCATTAAGTGAGTCAATATATAAGTCCTTTTACGTCACCCACCAAGAAGCGAGCAGATGGCATCTTCACAGAATACCTGCCACCATTCTATCATGGCCAACCAAACCCTGAGTATTCTTTGTCTGTACTGCCAATGTGGGCTTCTGTGTCTGTCCAGCCCCATCTGCATTCCATTCTCAGGAAGATCCACTACCAGTTACAAAGAACAGCCAAATTCATGAAGTTCGTTGCTTTCACAGAGGAAACATCCTACTTCTGCAGGAGTACTGGAGGTTGATTGATTCAATCCAATCACCAAGTGTACCACCTTACCCCCGTGCTCTTGGCTTCATCACCCGGAGTGAAGGAGCCCCCATCTCCCTTCTAGAATAAATTTCCCATCCAGACACATTACTCTCACTCCTCTGACAGCTGTACCAGGTTCAGTACTTTAATTCCCCAGAGATTTTGTTGCATGGGTCAGTCCGGTGTGTAACACTGCGTCTAAGGAACCATGAGTCATGTGTTACACACATTTCCTATTTTATTTTTGCTTGTGTGTTGTGGGCTTTTAAAACAGATATTGGTTTTCTTGAACCTTTGTATTCAAATTTATTTTTAGCTTGAAAGAAAAGAATTATAAAGTCAAATTTAAAGAGCAGACTTCTCCTAAACCAGTGGCTAAGCAGCTGCTCCCAGCGAGCAGAGAGAGAAGCCAGGGACCAGGTCACCGCGACGGCAGAACTGTGACGGCCACTTCCCTGCCAGCACCGTCTGCTGGTCCTTCCATCCGGAGCAAGAACAACAGAGGACCAGCGTCCCTGGCACGTACTGGTCTTGATGCCACAGACAAAATAACGTCTCCTAATAAATCTGACATCCAAATGTAGAAAGAATGGAAACTGTGAAGTGTGCTGAATGTGAGAGAGGATGTGCCTGTTACAGGAGCGTCAGGTCACTGCTCTGACCCAGGAATCTTAGTGTAGGGGGCACACATTCCACAATCCATAAACTCCACTCTGGTACAAAAGTATTCTTAAAGATCTCTACTTCCAGCTCCCGTTCCGCAGTTAGCAGTAAACTTAATAGCTGTTACCTTTGTAAAGAAGAATTGGATTGGGAGGAGGAACTGTTTTTTCTTTATATACTTCTGTTTGATCTTTATTATTTGATGAAAAAGGGTCCAGTCTCCCTAACTCCTAATGAATCCTCTTTGGACCAGACTCTGACGAGCTCTGTTACTCCTTGGAAAAGCAGATGGTTGATGGTGGTGCTTCAGAATATTCTAGGTTCCCCCAGCAAAGCGTGGCATGCAGATATTCTTTCCCAGAAAGCCACCCTGTAAAACCAGATGTTACGACTGAGGTGTCTACAGAGTATTATCAAGAAATTGGGCCCCTACGCCTGGGTGGCACAGCGGTTAAGCGTCTGCCTTCGGCTCAGGGCGTGATCCCAGGGTCCTGGGATCGAGC
>NW_023230293.1:0-860 GCF_002007445.2 Ailuropoda melanoleuca
TGTGTGTAAGAAATGAAGAGGAAGACCTTGGTGTGAGAGTGATGGGGACCAGGGGGAGCTGGGCCATCAGTGACTGAGTGATGACTTCTATCTGGGCTGCCCGTCCTTACCCCTGGCATCCCTCGGATAGCTCCTGTGGGGGGCCGATGGAGCATGACTTTGGGGTCACGACAGACCTGGCTTTGAGTCCTGGCTGTGCTGAGGATCAGCTGTGGGACCCTGGGTAAGTCACATATGTGTCAGATGAGGACAGCCCTAGCCCCTCTTAGGGCCCAAAGGAGGACCACATGCCTGCACATCCCTGGTTACAGTAAGCACTCAGTGAATGCTAACTGCCTCCTTTCGATGTGAAACCTTGTGTGTTTTCCTTCCCAGCATGGTGGTTCGTTGGTCTTTCAGACGCAGAGAGGCAACAGAGAATAATAATAAAAAAACTTTAGACCCCATGAGGGTCAGTTGTACGTCAATGTGGCTGAGCCGCAGTACCCAGATATTTGGATGTTGCTGTGAAAGTGGGGTTTTGGCGTGTGGGTTTGTTTTTGTGTGAGATTAATATTTAAATCGGTGAACTTGGAATGAAGCGGGTCACCCTCTGTGGTGTGGGTGGGCCCTGTCCAATCAGTTGAAGGCCTGGCTACAACAAAGAGTGCGCTTCCCTGAGCAAGAAGGGATGCTGCCAGCAGGGGGCCTTTGGTCTGGAACTGCAACTCTTCCCCTGGGTCCCCCAGCCCGCCAGGTTCCCTGCAGATTTTACACCACCAGCCCCCATAACTGCGTGAGCCAATTCTTTAAAATAAGCTTCTCTCTCTCTCTCTCCTGCCCCACCCCCCGTCTTTCTCTGTGTGTACACACACACACGC
>NW_023230295.1:0-860 GCF_002007445.2 Ailuropoda melanoleuca
CTATGCTTAAAAAAAAAAAAAAAAAAAAAAAGGAGTAAACTCATTTTTAGGAGATATTTAACCATTTCAGTTGTCTCAAGTCAACATGGTAAACCATTTTCAGATCATGAATGGCAGGTGGAAAAAGCGAGGTTTTCAGTCATCCTAATTGTGAGCTTTTGGAATGTTAACTGGCAGAACCACATGAAATCACTAAGTGGGGCGATCAGAAAGAGTTGAATGGGTTCAACCTGCAGAGATTCTTTGATAAATCTGAAATATCGTCAGGTATCTCTTCCTTGAGCCCTTTGGAGAAATGATACATACAATGTTTGTATGGTTTGTCGAATGCCAGTGTCGTCCCTGAATTTACCTGTAGCAATGGCTCTCTTATCCCAGGGTGCTCCTGCCATCCTTCCGGGGTGAATCCCGCTGAGTGTCCCCCTGGTCAGGAAGCTTGCCTGTGTGACCCTGACAATGGCACATGCCCTTGTCTGCCCAACGTCACAGGCCAGGCCTGTGACCGTTGTGCAGATGGATACTGGAATCTGGTCCCCAGCAAAGGATGCCAGCCTTGTGACTGTGACCCCCGGACCTCTCACAGCAGCCACTGCGACCAGGCAAGATGCTTTGAACTTACCAGGGCTCTAGAGTGGGAAGGGAAGGGGCAATCGGTTTCCAAATTTGTAAATAATGTCTTCTTTATGTACTGTTGTTAATTCGTGTTTTTGGACAGGATTGGCCTTATACAGGGATAGAGTCTGCATTTATCAAGAATGAGAAGCACTAAACAAAGAGAATCAGGGTCTCAAGGTCAAGTTTGGCTTCGTTCGGTTTTCTCCAAACCTCTCTGTGACTGGGGAAGTCAGAATTCATGCATA
>NW_023230296.1:0-860 GCF_002007445.2 Ailuropoda melanoleuca
GCCCTGAGCCGAAGGCAGACGCTTAACGACTGAGCCACCCAGGCGCTCCTACCCCAATGGTTATTTTAAAATGTTCTCAATTAATTGGAATTAACCAATCCACACAATTATAACAAAGCATTAGAAAACATGATATGAAACACTATGTATAATCTTAGAAAGGGAAAGGGTCCTATGCATTTTTGAAGACACACAACCCAGAATTTGTGAAAAGATACACCTCATCCAAATTTACCTCATATCAATGAAAACTGCTGCATGATGACAGACACCATCAGCAAAGTTAAAAGAGAAGTGAAAACCTGGGATACAATATCTGCAACACGCCTAACAGAGAATTACTAAGTAGCATATACAAAGAAGTCCTAAAAATTAAAAGGGAAAAGTCAAGCCACTAATAGGGAAAAAATAGGCAAGAGAAATAAATAAACAATTAACAAAAAAAGAAATACAATGGCCAAGAAGCATGTATAAGGATCACCAATCGAACCAATAATTAGAGAAATGCAAATTAAAGCAATAAAAATGGAATCATTTTCACCTGTCAGACAACATTCCTACTTTTCACTTGTTGGACAATTTTGTTTGTGTACGATGATTACGTACACACTGTAGATATGGAGAAAAGAAGCACTCTCGTACCGATGAAGTGCATAGGGGCGAAACCTACCTGCAAGGCGATTTGCTATGAAAATTAAAAATTTAAATACCCCTGACCTAGGAATTTCACTTCTTGAAATCTGTCCAAAAGAAATACTTGTATATTCACACAAGGATTTATATGAAGATACACACACACACAGACACAGAGATTCACTACAGATTTGTCTTTACACTAAGAGCAAAAAAAGAAAAAAAAA
>NW_023230297.1:0-860 GCF_002007445.2 Ailuropoda melanoleuca
AAGGAAGGGAGGGAAGAAAAAAGAAGGAAAAGGAAGGGTAGGAAAGAGAAAGGAAAGGCAGGGCAGGGAAGGAAAGGGAAAACCTTTACTGTATACCAAATGGAAATATCATTCCATTTAGATTGTAGATCTAAATGTGAAAAGCAAAACAATAAATTTCTAGAATACAGGAGATAAAAATTCATTCATGATATATACTTTATGAGAACAAGTAAATATTTCCTAAGAAAAAAAACCAATATCACTAAACTTATGGGACAGTAATGATAATAAATTCAAGGTCTAACATTATTCACAAAATATTAAAACATTCTTAGGACAGTGATAAGCCATGTCAGAGTAGGAGATATTTGCATACTTTCAGCAACAACAAAAAACTCATATTAAGTCTATGTAAAGACATGTAATTTAAAAAAAATTAGAAAAATGGGTGTTTGAACAGGTACTTCATAAGTGAGGATACCCAAATGATTAATGAACATGTAAAAGATATTCAATCTCATTATTCTTTAAGAGATTTGCCAAATAAAATCACTGACATTATCCTATTACATAAACCTAAATGGCTTAAATTAAAGACTGATAATCTTAATGTTTCTGAGAACATGGGGAAAGTATTTGGTAGTATCTACTATCAGTTAATGTATACCAAAGTTATGCTCCCAGCATTCTACCCTGATGAATGCTGAAGAGAAATTTATACACATCAGAATGTGCAAACATGTACAAATGAACAAAAAGGCTACCACAAGACACATTAATAGATTATTCAAATTAATTAACAACTTGAAAATAATCCAAGTGCCTGTCATAAGTAGAATGGCTAAATATTTTGACTTCTTCTTTGCCGATTTGGATAC
>NW_023230298.1:0-860 GCF_002007445.2 Ailuropoda melanoleuca
AAGGCAGACGCTTACCGCTGTGCCACCCAGGCGCCCCCTAACATATCATGAAATTTAATCCCCTTCTCATAATTTTGTTGTTTCTGCTGTGTCCCCCGCCTAGAAAGCTAAGTTCTATGAAGGCAAAGATCTTTGCTTTGTTCACTGAGCTATTCGAAGCACCCGCAAGAGTACCTGGCACATAGTAGGTGCTCAGCAAATACTTGTTGAACGGATGACGTGTTCCTGAGTGAGAAAGAGAACAGTGCGCATGAATAACACCGCTTCTGTGATAAGTTGTGGATTGATACATGTGCATATATTTGCATAAATATACATGCGCGTGACTAGTGAAGGCATGCATGTGTACGTAATGAGTCCATGTGTTCACACACACACACACAGCTCAGAGGATACACACACAGCCTGCACAGTAAGTATTCACATCTGGGTGGAGGGGTGTCGTGTATATTTAAACTTTTTTTTTTATGAATGTCCATTTATATTGCCTGATCCTTGCAGGGAATAAATAATGTTTTTATAATCTGGAAAACATAAAATTTATAAGATATGGATTCTTGTTTTTTTCTGGGGTATCTTTTCTGACTTTGATTTCATCAAATGAGATGGTTAAAACACAGTGCGTTTGGCTTTCTTGAGACAGTTAATTGCTTTTTTGTTGCATGTTTCCGTGAGGAAAGCTTCTAGGTCAGGTGTGTGGGGCCCAGCACAGCCCCCAGTTCGGGGTGCTTCCTGTCTGTGAGGATGGAGAAGCTCTTTCAACAGTGACGTTCATGAACTCAGCAGTGGAAACCCCAGGGAAGGACAGACTAAGTCAGTATTAATTTGCCCCAAACTCCCTATTAGCTGAAAACCCTACC
>NW_023230299.1:0-860 GCF_002007445.2 Ailuropoda melanoleuca
ACACACACACACACACACACACACACAAATGGTGTTAGTGAGGATGCAGAGAAAGGAGAATCCTTTTGCACTTTTGGTGGGAATGCAAACTGGTGCAGTCACTCTGGAAAACAGTACAGAGTTTCCTCAAAGTGTTAAAAATAGAACCACCCTACGATCCAGCAATTGCAATACTAAGTATTTACCCAAAGGATACAAACATAGTTATTTGAAGGGGCACATACACCCCGATGTTTATAGCAGCATTATCCACAATAGCTAAACGATGGAGAGAGACCAAATGTTCATTGACTGATAAATTGATAAAGAAGATGTGGTATATATACACAATGGAATATTACTCAACCAACAAAAAGAATGAAACCTTGCCATTTGCAATGATATGGATGGAGCTAGAGTGTATTATGCTAAATGAAATAAGTCAGAGAAAGACAAATACCATATGATCTCACTCATATGTGGAATTTAAGAAAGAAACCAGATGAACAACATATGGGAAGGGGGAAAAGAAAAAAAGGAGAGAGGTACACAAGCCATAAGAGACTCCTAACAATAGAGAACAAACTGAGGGTTGATGGGGGGAGGTGGGTGGAGGATGCATATTAACAAAGACACTTGTTATCATGAGCACTGGGTGTTGTATGTAAGTAATGAATCACTGAATTCTACTCCAAAAACCAATATTGCACCGTATGTTAACTACCTAAAATTTAAATTTAAAAAAATATCTTAATACAATAAACAGTGATGAAATATACCACTGAATGACTTCAGACAATCCTTGTGTCCTAAGATTTTAATGTGCACAATATTCTTCACAGCTTTTGGCTTGCTGTGTGTGTGTGTGTGTGTGTGTGTGT
>NW_023230300.1:0-860 GCF_002007445.2 Ailuropoda melanoleuca
AAGATCTCGCTCTGTAAAGTTGAGGAATAAAAAGGTGCTTCAGAGCATAGTTGTGGGGCTCCCATGTCCAGTGGATTTTATTTACATCACTTTGCAAACTGCACCGTAAAGAAAGGTCTGACTTTTCACTTGTTGAAGAGCTCTTCCTCATCTCTGACCGTCTTCCTGGCGCAGCCCACGCTTCTCCAGTGAGATACCATCCCTTTCCTCCGACTTCTGAAGAAGGACTAATAACAATAATTCGCTGAGCCTTTTGCTTTTCCAAAGGTCCAGGCTATCATTATTTAGATACACATCATAACACACCCACAGCCTCCCTAGCCCATTTGCTGCTGGGGGAAGAAACTCAGCTCATGCGGCAGCAGCAAAGCCAGGACCAGAAAGCTTGGCCTGACTTCCGCAGGGATGACAAGGGTGGAGTCTCTGGAAAGTAACAGACAAAAGCCACACCAGGAATTGGGAGACTTCTGGGCAGTTTCTTAACTGGCATTCCCATGCTGAATCTTTTAAAAACATAACTATTTGGGACAATGGCAAAATCCAGAAAACTGAGTGCCCTATCAGAGGTATAGAACTCTCAAATTTAAGCAACTTGCTGTATGAATCCAGGAAAATCCTTTTATCTCCCTCTCTGTGGAACAGGTGGTTGGACCAGATGAAAGTATAAATGAATGAACAAATGGACCCAGCTGTCTGCAAGACACCTGTGGGGGGACATCTGTTTTTTTGTCTTAGGATGTGGCACCAGCAAACCCCCAGTCACTCAAGCCAGATAGCTTGATTTGCTGATTCCTCCCAGGCTGCCTTAATTTCTCCTACCTCCTTTCTCCTCTCCATCCCATTGTACTGACCTGATGCAA
>NW_023230301.1:0-860 GCF_002007445.2 Ailuropoda melanoleuca
TAAGAAGCATGTAAGAAGCAGGCAGAAGTGCTTCTCTGCTCCTTGATTCGAGGCTTGGTGATGTGACTTGCTTTGGTCAATAGGATGTAAGAAGCATGGCATAGCAGCGACTTGATGTGTATTCACAGTTGGGTTTTTCTTTTTATGCTTTGTAAATGCCATGAAGAGAGCTTCTGCCAGATACCTGTTTAAACATTAACTTGGGTCCCAGAATAAAGACCACCGTATAAGCCCATCCCACAGGTGGCAACCAAGTATAGGTGGACCTACAGATTGAAACAGAGCCTCTAAGAATAATCCGGGCTAGATCAGCAGAACCCTGACAATGATACTAACTGCTTATTGCCGTTTGCAAATGAGTTCTGGGTATTTGTTACACAGCACTATTGTGACAATAGCTGTTACAATTGTTATTACAGAACTTCGTAAGAATTCCCTTTAAATACTGCCTCTGCAAATGTTCAGTCACCTTGGCAGCTGCACAAACCTGCACTCTCTGTACTATTAGATGCAATTATCTCTGTATTTCCCCATGTTAGAATGTTATTCTTCTACTCAACTACCATTTAATTAAACAAAATAACTGAGAGTCCTTTCAGCTTTGCAGAATTGTATCACAGCTTCTCCTCAACCTGAATACTTGTAAGGCCATCATTAGAAAAACAAAAAGAAACAATCCATCTTCTCAACAAGTCAAGGAAGGGAATATGTAATACTTGTATTTTTCATTCATTGAACCAATTACAATGTACTGGGCACTCTTCTAAGCTATCGCAGGTATAAACTCACTTGATCCAAATTCCTACTAATATACCAATTTTATAACAAAAACCTGAGGCTTGGAGAGGAGGTGATAGATC
>NW_023230302.1:0-860 GCF_002007445.2 Ailuropoda melanoleuca
AAAAAATTCAATGAACACATTCATTTTCACTACAGCATTATTCGCAACAGCCATGATGTGGAAGCAGCCCAAATATCCACCAATGGATAAGTGGATAAAGAGAATGTGGTATATGTATACAATGGAATACTACTCAGCCTTAAAAGTGAAGGAAATCCCATTATATGCTACCACATGTGTTGAGAGTTTAGCTAAACTACTCTTTGGTATTGCTGCCTCCTCATTCATTTAGTTTGGCCAAGTGGTCTGCAGGCAACTTAAACTGAGCCTAGGTCCTTCATGCAAGCACACGCCTAGCAGCCCACAGAGTCACAAGTAAATGTAAGATCCTGACATGACTTCTCTCTCCAACAGCCTTGTGATAAACAGTCTCCTCACCTTTCAGAGTCATGTTTTATGGGCCACTTATAAGCCCTGGAGCCTCCTGTGCAGCATACCAAAATCCCACTGTCTTGGTTTAAATTGACCAATCTGGCCCTAATCCAGCAACCCCAAACAAACATATGTCCCTAGGTCCTGCCTCTCTCTTGGTCTGCACTCTGCCTTGACCTCTCACTGTGGCCTCTCGAAGCATGTCATGTACATGCTCCAGGACCTGTGAGAAATAAACTCTGTTTCAGTTTCTCTTGTGGTCTGTTGTTGAACAGGTATAGAGATTCAGTTTTGCAGGATGAAAAAGTTCCAGAGATCCGTTGCACAACAATGCAAATATATTTCACACTACTTAACTGTATTTTTAAAAATCATAAAGAGGGTAAATCTAATGTTGATTTTTACAATTAAAAATCAACTAGAGGGGCGCCTGGGTGGCACAGCGGTTGGGCGTCTGCCTTCGGCTCAGGGCGTGATCCCGGCGTTAT
>NW_023230303.1:0-2566 GCF_002007445.2 Ailuropoda melanoleuca
TCCCCCTGCTTGTGTTCCCTCTCTCACTGTCTCTCTCTGTCAAATAAATAAATAAAATCTTAAAAAAAAAATAAAGAGAGTACAGCTGGAAGGAAAGTTCGCAATGCCTTTGTCACCCCCGCACCCAGTGCACAGGTGAGGAACAGAGGCCTTGAAACCCCTGACTTATCATAGCCCCCTCGCTGCCCAGCCGGTGTGGCTCAGGCCTGGTGGTAGCTGAGGGCGTTGAAGGAGCTAGAGGCCTGTGGGAAATAGCAGGAAGGCCAGGCCCAGCAGGGATTGCTTGGCAGGCAGAAGAATGTGCGGAGGAAGGGTCGGTGGTAGTGGCAGAGGAGGGCCAGAGCAGTACAGGTGTTTCTGAGCCTCGGGTCACCATTGATAATTCCCTGCACAAAACACCTCAGGGCCGGTGGTGGGTAGTAAGGAGGACACGTATTGCATGGAGCACTGGGTGTTACACGCAAATAACGAATCAAAAACTGGGGATGTACTGGATGGTGACAAATATAACAAAATAAAAATTATTAAAAAAACAAACAAACAAAAAAAACACCTCAGGGCAGGCAGCTTTGGGAATACACATTCAAGCACCTTTGAGGTTCCAGTCACACAGGTCTCAGGGCTAAACAAAGCAACCAAAAGTAAATAAAAATTATAAAACCCAGTGCTGGTGATGCAGTGAGGAAATGGGACACATTGCCGGGGAGGTTGTAAAGGGGTTTCTCTTTTCCAGAGAGCGGCCCAGCAGCCCTAAAACAGCATGTTCCCTTTGAACCCCTACATCCACTTCGGGTTAAAAGGAGGCTGCAGGGAAACAACCCAAAAGGGGGAAACAGATATAATTTATTTAAAGAAGTGTGCGGCACTGCTATTTAGACTGGGAACAGTTGCTCCCTAGTAGGGCACTGCTCCCAGATTGCCACTGTCTCAGGTGTGTGGATTGGTTTTCAGCTTCCAGAATGATCAGTATGTGCCCCGAGCCCACACCTAGGACAAGATGTCTGAATTGGTACTGACCAGCATCCTATTTAATGGCCCTCTTACAGGTCATGTCCAGGGTTGTTTGGTTTGGGTCAATGGGGGCTAGTGGGTGGGGTGACACAGTTGAGGAAAAAATCTCAGGAGGTGACATCAGGAGCAAGTTTTGAAAGAGGAACAGGAGTTTGCTAGGTAGACAAAGGACAGTGGGAAGGACATTCCCGGCAGAGGGAACAGCCTGGGCGAGAGCCCGTGGCTGGAGACCAGCAGTAGGGTGGGGGCCGGCTGGCTCTGGTCCCCTCTGGGCTCAGCCTTGTGCTGAGCGATGCTGGGGTAACACGCTGGTTCAGGCCCCGGCTCTGCCTCGAGGGGCTCCCCGCCAAGGCCTGGCCGCTAAGGTGTCCGGAAGGGGCAATGCTTCGTGCTGCCTCCTGTCCCCATTGTGCACTCTACACACACTGCCTGAGCTGAGGCGAGTGCTGCCAGCAGGTCGGGCCAGAGCCGGGCTGGAGCTACGGCCCCCTCCTGTCCCCGGCAGGCTGGAGCTGATGAGTAGGGGCTCTGGGGATGGTGGACCTGGGTTTGAGTCCCAGATTCTCTACTTGGCAGTGGTGGGCCCTTGGACACACAGGGCCTTTCTCTGAGCCTTAGTTTCCTTGTCCGTCTAGAGGGCCCATGCCCAGGTACACCTGGGGCTCCCGCCGTGGGCCCGTCCCATTCCAGGAAGAGCCGGCACACACTTGCACCCCCGGGCAGCCCTGAGTGCACAAAGGGCAGTCTGTCCCTGTTGCCTACACGACTAGCTGAGGACATGCAAACCTGCTGACCCGAGTCCTCAGGAGGATCGAAGAGGCACTGGCAGGAGCAGCAGGGACGAATGGCAGGCAGAGTGTAGCCCCGGCTTCCTGGGATGGCGGGTGAGCGCCTCACCCCTGCCCTGTGCCCTTCATGAAGTGGTAAGAGGTGGAACGCTGCAGGGGTCCCATAAGCCCTGTCCCATGCCCTCTCCTGTGCCAGTGCTGCTTTATACCCTCACTCTTCTTCGCACTTGTGCAAGTGTGATTTGCATCATACCGGACAGCTGCAAACCCCTTTCCTGCCCATTTCCTGGAGCATTGGTGTCCTTGGCTCAGAGGACAAACAAGCTTGTGTTTGGATTCCCAGCTCCTTGGCTGCCTCCCCGACCTCTATCCCCCCTTTGCTCCTTCTGCTGCAGCCACACTGGCCTCCTTGCTGTCTCATCATCCTCCCGCCAAACTTGCTTCTACCCCAGGGCCTTTGCACTTGCTGCTCCTTCTGCCCCGGACATTCTTCTTCCTTCCTCGTTTCCTTCAGGCCTCTACTCAGATGTTGCCCTCTCAGAGACGCTTCCGGATCATCTCATCTGTAGTGGCCCCTCACGCTCTCTTTATACTGCCTCAGTTTCTTCATGGTGCCCATGACCACCTGCACCCACATTCCTCCATGTATATGCAGACTGTTGGTCACTGGAACATAAGCTCCACGAGGGAAGTTTTTTGTTTTTTTTTTTAAAGATTTTATTTATGTGACAGAGAGACAGCCAGCGAGAGAGGGAACACAGCAGGGG
>NW_023230304.1:0-256 GCF_002007445.2 Ailuropoda melanoleuca
GAAAATCTATGTATATGGCAAAAATCAATGCACACATTGATAAACACATATTTTGTCAGTAAAAAATAAAATAAAATTAAGCATTAGTTAAGGAAGTAAGCTTATTAACTCTTCACACCCCATCCATATAGCATACAAAATATTAAACATTGTATAAGAGAAACTTAAACACTCATCTAAAAGTTCAAACCACAGATTATGCTTTGGTGCTACTGGCTGCAAAATGTCATTTTATTTTATTTTTTTATTTTTTTTA
>NW_023230304.1:411-555 GCF_002007445.2 Ailuropoda melanoleuca
GGACATATATTTCTTCAAGAACGAGAACATTCCCCCGTGCCGGCTCTCCCCTCCCCAGGCTCCATGCAATATTCTGTGGCCCATGGCAGGAATAGTGCTCAACCATTAGCATCATAAATCGCTTAAAGGACAAGGTGTGGGTGA
>NW_023230305.1:0-860 GCF_002007445.2 Ailuropoda melanoleuca
AACAACAACAACAACAAAAACAAGCAAACAAATAATACTAAATAAATAAACAAAAAGACCCAACTCTATGCTGCCTACGATAGACACTTCAGCTTTAAGAACATGCATAACCTCAAAGTAAAGGGATGGGAAGATATTCCATGCAAATGCAAACCAAAGGACAACAGGCATTACAATATTTATATCACACAAAATTTACTTTAAGCCAAAAACTGAAACACCATGTCTCAAAAGCTATCTACTATTAAAGTGAGGACATTTATTTGGAAGAATGAGATCCTGAATGTTGGAATGGGGGCATGTGAAGGACTTTGATAGGGCTGTGGACATTAAAGTCCCTATAGCCTGATAAGTATTTTTCACTTTTGAAGTGGCCTTTTCATTCCCATCCAAGGGGATTAACTATGTATGGGGAAAACAAACAAATGAAAACACAAAAGCAAAACAAAAACAGAAAAAACAAAAACCTAAACTAGAGATAAAGAAGGCCATCAGATAATGATAAAGGGGTCAATTCATCAAGACTATAACAATAATAAATAGAAATGCATCCAACATCAGAGCACCTAAAAATATTAAGCAAATACTAACAGATCTGAAGGGAGGAATAAACATATGCAATAATAAGGGGTGACTTCAATAATCCACTTTTACCAATGGATAGGTCATCTGGACAGAAAATCAATTAAGGAAACACTGAACTTGAACTATGCTTTAAATGAAATGAACCTAAGAGACATATATAGAACATCTCTCCCAACAGCAGCAGAATACACATTTTTCTCCAGTGCACACAAAATATTCTCTAGGACAGATCATATGATAGGTCATAAAACAAGTCTTAGAAAATTGAGGAAGAT
>NW_023230306.1:0-860 GCF_002007445.2 Ailuropoda melanoleuca
CTCTCTCTCTTTTTTTTTTTTTTTTTTTCAAAATTAGTCTACCACCTGTTTTGTCAATTTGCTATCCTGCTTCTCCATGTCTGGGAGTCTTCCCTAAAACCCCCCTCACACCCTCGCTGTTTAGATTCCTGTAAACAAAGAAACAGCTATTTGACACCTGAAATGATGAAAACTGAGCTGAACTCCATCCAATCTCTGTTTTCCTTCTTCCAGCTGCTCCCCCAGTTGGCACACACCACTAGTGAAGTTGACATTTTGGGGGGAAAAACTTTATTCCAAAATTATGCTAACATCTCCGTGGGGAGATCTGGTATATACTAGGGCCTATTTGGGGAAGATCTTTGAAAAATGATGGAAAAGTTCAAAATAAACTCACTCAAGACGTGAGCCTCATAAAATAGTCAAAATGGCAGTTCATCATATGTTTTACTCAACTTTCAACTTTTCTCTGAATATCCTGCTATAGAGTCCAGACTAAGAATTTCTTGATCCAAAAAGATTGATCCATTCATACACAAATTATTCATGGATTCCCCAACTAGTTTCTGCAGATACGAAAGTAAAACAGAACTGGTCTGATCCCGTGAAGCTTTCATGCAAGCAGAGGAGAGACTGACAAATCAGGAAACTATCAAGAGAGTTCAAAAAATAGGAAAGAGTAAGGTGTAAATAAAATAGAGCAGGTGGGTGGGGGGATGGGGTAACTGGGTGATGGGCATTAAGGAGGGCACTCGATGGAATGAGCACTGGGTGTTCTATGCAACCGATGAATTACTGAACTCTACCTTTGAAACTAATAATACACTATAAGTTAATTAAATTGAATTTAATTTAAATAAATAAATAAATAAATAAATAAA
>NW_023230307.1:0-860 GCF_002007445.2 Ailuropoda melanoleuca
AAAAAAAAAAAAAAAAAAAAAGAGAAAAAGAAAAAGAAAAAAAAAAGCAAGGAAGCAAGCATTTAGTTTCCCCTGTTGGGGGCATGACTCTCCTCATAATTGCTTTGCTTGCATTGTCTCTTACTGTTTACATTTTAAAAGTTTTTAAAAACCAAAAAACAATATGAAGCCAAGTCAAAAGATTACTGACTAAAAAAGACAAAACCATTAAACTGCAACATACATTAAAATTTAAACATTAAAATAGCAGTCAGAGGACCAGGCAAAGTTCTTTGTTTGAATACAGTGAGAAGCCAAGCGTGAGGTGTATTCTCAAAGCAGGGAGCAGAGCCATGGAAGATTTCAGGTAAAGCCTCTGAAGGTTGAGGTTGAGGAGAGCCCAGCTAACAGGGCCAGGAACTGGAGCCTTCCAGGCAGACACCAACGACCTTGAACCACATTAGAGAAAAGCATCCCCATTAGCTGAGGTAAGCCCCTGTGTCTGGTCAGGCTGCACGGAACATGCAACCTCCTGAACTCCGCCATCATTCTTTCTGACCTTTCCATCTCCAGAGATGCTTAGAGGCTTTAAATCTGTCTTCTGTGATGGAATGAAGAACGTTGTTCATTGTCAAAGGAATTTCGGGTGCCTGTGATCAGGTCAGTGACCTCAAACAATTTATTTAGCCTGAGACTGTTCCAAAACTGAAACACAGGGATAACAGAACTTACGTCAGAGCAGAGGGTGGTTGTGAGAACTTACAGAGAAAGCATATATAAAGAACCCAGTACAGCGCCTGGCCCAGAGAGGCTGGTTCATGATGAAATGGGAACAGGGGGTCTTTCCCTGGTATCCCCACCACCAGCAACCCATCTGTTCT
>NW_023230308.1:0-860 GCF_002007445.2 Ailuropoda melanoleuca
ATTGATTAGTGCTGAATGTATGTCAAGACACAGGAGAAGGAACATTCTGTTAGGACTCTTCCGAGTGAAAAAGTTTAGTTCCTGCAAGGAGCAGCCCTTAAAGCTTGACTTTCACTTTAGCAGAATGAATGCTCTTTTATTTCTCCTCCCTCTAAATACAAGTCCAAAACAGTATTTCAGAATAAAATCTAAAGAGGAACAGTAAAAAGCCAGTGCAGGCCAGGGGAAGCAACAATAATTACCCTTTGAGTTGTTTTCATTGTTTATATGAGAATAATCAATTGACCACTTGGAGTAATCAGGCAGTCAGCAGGGAATCTCCCCACTCTGGAAGAGTCAGGGAAGAGACAGCCCTGACTTGCATCCTCTCCTCTGGGGCTGTCTGACTCTGGGTGGGAGCCGCTGCAATTCACACCCACTCCTGACACATCTGAACCTAGCCAACATCAAGGAGCCAAATCTCATTGCTCAGCGCAGCCTGTGTGAATTCCCTCATAAAATTATAAATTTGAACCACATAAAATTGCTATTTTGCAGGTCAAAAACAGTAAAAAATCAGCAATTTTTTTAACAGATCAGTAATATCTTTCCTTTCGAGGTAATAAAAGTAATTGATACCTCTTTCAGGTGTCATTCAGTCCAGTGGCCTCATTACAATTTTAACTCTGCAGCTCGAGCCCTGTGCCACCAGAATTCTTTTTTGTGTACTAATAAAGTATTTCAAATAGTAAAGACTCTTTTAATCAAATTAATCAATAACTTATTACTATAAGTTAAAATTCTCTGAGTTTATTACAATTTTATATCGCTCACAAGAGGAGTTTAGAGGAGAACTGATCTGTTTATAAACCTGTATCTAT
>NW_023230309.1:0-860 GCF_002007445.2 Ailuropoda melanoleuca
ATGAATCATCGAACTTTATATCAGAAACCAGGGATGTACTGTATGGTGACTAACATAATATAATAAAAAATTTTTTTTTAAAAGAAAGCATTTGCACCAACATTTGGTAACAACAGAAATATTCTAGGTCTGTTCCTTGTTTCACAGATCACAGAGAACTGGTCCTTCCACACATCTTCCTTGTTGCTCTCTGCAATCAACAAGGGTCGGGTTTCTCTTTTACTTTTTCTCCTTCTTATCTTTCCTTTAGCATTGGAATGCAGGGTTTAGCCTTCAGAGGCAGAAGAGTGACCCTGGATCTGCATCTTTCAGGCTTAGGTCTTGATCTGCAAGATCAGTCTGGGAATTTCTCTCCTGTCAACATCCATTTCCAAAACCCCTTGGTTGTGCTACAGAGACAGAAGTCTACAGGGGCATTTTTGTTTAAAAGAAATATTTAAATGCTTCCAGTTATTATTTGCAAAATATTATCCCTGTTGCACATTTTTCCTTTACTTTTGTGATCAATATTTTGAATATTTACATAGTATTAACTGGGTTTCCAGGAAGAGTTCTAATTTATAACATTGCTTTTAGAGGAAATAAGGATTTAATGCAACTGTCATACAAGAAGAAATTAACTAGCAAGTTTGAGGCATAAAACCCAGTTTCCTTCTTCCATTTCTATCTCTTCTTATTTTTTATTTTAACCTTTCTTAAAGCAATGACCTGTCGTAATTACTTGGCCAGCCTCTGCTATCCTCTCTGACAAAATAAACAGGGAGCAGTGCAGTTCTGGTTTTCTATAAAGAAGAAAATGAAAAGGCTAATGCAGAGATAAAAGACAACTGACAGTGTGCCTGCATTCTGGGGAAGAAATA
>NW_023230310.1:0-860 GCF_002007445.2 Ailuropoda melanoleuca
ATGCATACTGGGAAGAATACAGTCACATATGAATCCAGACAGTTAAAAGCTTTGATTTATGAGATTATAGGATGGAATATATAGATATGTCTGATAACGCATTTATCATAATGGCTCTGTTATTTATATTTGGCCCTCTATTTTGTTTGTATCCATCCTTAGGCATCTTTACATTTGTTACATATTGAGCCTTGTAGAGTTTATAATTGAAATAGTTTAGATGTAACTTTTGAGAAACCTCACAAAAAGAAATATAATAAAAGAACTTGTACCGTAGAAGGATTAATGAAGAAATTCAAAAGTGAATGAGGAATTTGTATCAATATCTGTAATGCCCATGTTCCCTTTGTATTTCATACTTTGGTTTTTCCTAAGGAAACCCTGCATCGTAAGATTACATCTTCCAAGGACTAGGCACTATCAACTATATGGGAAATCTGGACATTAATAATTATTTCAAAGATTGCATGTTGTACTCCAACAATTTACCCTTATAATTATATTAATTTGTAATGCAGGCATCTTGGATAGATTATAGTATGTTTGGGCAGAGTTTTCCAGTATGGTTGTAATGCTTTAACAAAAATTCCTTGTGTTATAGATACTGTTGCTATTTTTAATTTGCAGGATTCATGGGAAATCTTGTGCCATAACAAAATTAGGATGCTATGGTGTGGATACAATAAACAATTGACAAATTTCTGTGGTTTTCTTTGCTCCATTTGTTAATTTGAATATATGAACATAAACATGATCCTTTTATTTATAGAGTTGATCTTTAACAATGATTAATAACAGAAGGTAGCCTTAGAACCTTACTTGAATTTAAGACACATTCATGTTATAGCCACTTGAAAAAA
>NW_023230312.1:0-860 GCF_002007445.2 Ailuropoda melanoleuca
AGAAGTTTTGAATGATGTGTTGAGACAGTTCATAGTGAACAGTGAGGAAAAGCCACTGTAAATACGGAAATCAGCTCTAAAATATTGAAAAAAAGATTTTAAAATATTGAAAATCTGCAGGTCCATAATCAGTTAACTCTTGGGGGCTTTTCTTAGGAATAACTAAGCATTAAGGGGATCAAGAAAGAGAATAAATTGGGGGCATTATACTTAAAGTAGATTTTATCAGTAGTAATTGAAAGAGGCTGAAATTCACCTCCTAAATCCCTGTCATGATTGATCTTCCTCAAAGTGACAGAACATAAGGTGAAAAAGCTCTGACACATATTTCCAGGTTTCTCTCTTTTTTTCCTAACATAAACTTGCAAGTGAAAAGTAAAGCCACAAAGGAATCAAGGTTCAGCATTTCTTCTTTTGGAAAAGAGGATATTTATTGAATATATGACAAAATAATCATCTCAGGTGTGTCCATATGGGGATTATGCAGATTCCATTTGAAAAACAGTTGTTAAATGAATGAACTTGTTGATTTAGAAGTAATTGTTAACCTGTTTTCTAGGAGCACATGATTCGAGAGGATGCCAAGGGTCTGACTCCAAGACAGTGCGCTGTAATGGAGGTGGTCTTGGCTACCATCAAGGTAAGATTACAGTACCCCTGAATTATGCATCCCAGGTCCTCTGTTTGCCCTCAGAGAAAAGTGCCCCGCATGCATATCTCTAGAGCTGTGCCATCCATAGACACACAAGATAGTTGTATGGCAGTGTTCTCAGAGTGTGTCAGATTGAGCCTGTACTCTCTCCGTATTATCCATGTTACTCTGCCCTTATACTTGATTCCTTTGTCTCTAGAAAACGTGT
>NW_023230313.1:0-860 GCF_002007445.2 Ailuropoda melanoleuca
AGGGAAATCCTGAGATAAGAGCCCAAAGCTAGTTCGGTATTTGGAGTTAGACGTGTATACAGCCTACAGGCAAATGATCCACTTCTCTATAGAGCAGGAGCACTGAGAGGAGGAACAACGTGCTAATGTTTCTCTCTCCCCCACACATACACATGCAGACACGTACGTACCTCTCACCAAATCAAAGGGAATGTTAATATAAGAAACAAATACTAGTTTAGAGACCCCGGGGGGAGGGAGGGGAGGACTGAGGCTAAATGAGATGGATGAGCCTAAAGGAGAACGTGGTCATTTTCCTGACTCACTACCAAAGGCCCGTCCCGCCACCTGCGACATGACCGAGGACACGCAGTGGAGTGAGTGCGATCGTATGCATGGTGTTGAGCTGAATTGTGCCCTGGCCCCAATTTCATGTGTAGAAGTCCTGACCTTCAATACCCCACTAGGTGACCTCACTTGGAGCAGAGGGTCTTTACAGAGGCAATCAAGGTAAAGTGAGGTCCTTGGGGTGGACCCTACTCCAGTATGACTGGCACCCTTATAAAAAGAGGAAATTTGGACAGAGGAGCTCATATAGAGGAAAGACAGTGTGAAGAGACATGGAAAGACGATGTCGTCTACAAGCTAGGGAGAGAGGCTTGGAGCAGATTCTGCCCTCATGGCCTTCAGAAGGAACCACTCTTGCAGAGACCTTGATCTTGGAATTCTGGCCTACAGAACCGTGAGACCAACAATTTCTATTGTTTAAGCTACTCAGTCCGTGGTACTATGGTTTGGGCAGCCGTAGCTTAGATGGAAGTGGAAGTATCTTCCTAGCCTGCAGAAGCCAAGGTTCCTGGGAATTTAAAACATGGACACTC
>NW_023230314.1:0-3087 GCF_002007445.2 Ailuropoda melanoleuca
TCTCTCTCTCTCTCTCTCGAATAAATAAATAAAAGCTTTAAAAAATTTTTTTAAAATTAAATAAGATTTTTTTAAAGCTTATCTGTTCCATGCAGAATACTGAATTTCTAAGTGAGCAGATCTTACGTATGATAATTAATACGGTCCTAACAGAAAAGCAGGATTCATACCATGACCACACCATGCCAACCTATAAATTCGTCCCCACAGATTGCATTATGCACACTGCTCCAGGAGAATTCGGATCATAGGATTTTACGGTCTAGTATAGAGAGAGGGGGAAAATTCTTGCCTTGGCTTCATCTCCTTAAAAGGCATTCAGACATTTGTTCATGAATGAGTAGGACAGTCCAGGGCAGAGAAAAATCAGATGTTTTCCTTCTTGTTTATTTGTTTCTGGCTTCGGGGCCACATAGAAAGAGAGAGTAAGCATGGACAAACCAAACCTGAAGCAGTGAGTGAATGCATCACTCCCCAAGCATGCCCATCACTGACACTTCAACCTGATTTGTCTGGCCACATGATGAATCCTCCCTGATTGCGTTTGTTTTGAACATTTCCTGACAGTTTCCATAGCAAACATTGAAGCTGATGAGACTTATAATTCCTAAGAAGTAAGTGGGGGCCATCAGTTGCATTGCATTCTGCCCTTGAAGTTGATCAGTTAATTCTTAGTCCTCATGAGACAGAGCTCTTTAGCCATTGCCTCCTTAATAGTCTTTTAAATACATTAATCTCTGGGCTAAAAAACTAAACTGAATACTTTTCTAGATGCCAACTCGATAATCCCCTATACTGTGTACTTATGGGTCTCCATTTTAGAGTCATAAATATATACAGGATGCAAGGGAAACGTGACCCATATGAAATAGTGACTCTGTATTAGGGTTGCAGGATAAAAGTCAGAAAGATTCTTCTAATTTAGCTTAAAAAATAGCGTGAACCCCTAACTCATTTTTTTCCTATAGCAATGACTTGTCATTATCATATCAACAGATTTTTAGCAAGCTCTGTCCTCTTGCCTGGAGGCACTCCAGAATTCATTAAGGTGGTTTATGTAATAGTGGAAAGAGTCTTAGAAATGGGACAGGGTGGATATAAGGTAATTGCTTTTTTCTAATGAAGGAGTGCCTTTGGTTTTTTGGTCGTAATTTCACAAAGATCTTAAATTGAAATTTAATGGAATAATAGGGCACTCAGGAGTAGCTGCTGTGTGCTGTTCTGTATTATACCCAGCTTGTCTGTATCTGTGACTTACGGTTGTGCGTGTCGTGGGTCTGTTTTTCAAACTGCCACTTGATCAAGATTTCCTAGGGCTTGATGCAAAATCTAGACTTACTGTGGCTCGACGGGTCCATCTGAACTGTCAGAAAGACTGTCAAGTTCTTGGTCAAGAGAATGGTTTCCATGGATATCTCTCATGGCAAATGGTTCTATAAATAAAATGTCATGCTCACAGTTACCAGTCAGGATCTGCTGCGCATCCAGTAGTATAAACCACAGCAACAACGAACCTTGTTAACCATCTGCCCTGTGCTAGGCCCTCTTAATACCGTTTAGGTCCATTATTGCCTGTAACACTCCTAGCATCCCTTTGAGGTAACTACTCCTGCCCTTGTTTTTCAGGTAAGAAACTAAGAATTTTCAGATACGCTCAAAGAGCCACACAGAAGTGTAACTCCAGCTCACACCTGACTTCTGACAGCCGCTGACGAATTTCCTGTGTTTCTGGGTGGAAGCACCATGAGGCAGGAAAGCGACATGTAGTGTACTCTTCTAAACGTTTTCTTTCTTTCGGCGTAGCTTGGTCGTTAACAATTCTCACACATTTTCATCCCCCCCTTTTCCTTTTCTAAAACCTCATCAGTGTTTACAGAAAGAGAGATGGGAAAATATCCGGCCTGCTGGCAGGTCGTTTTACCTCTGTGGCTTCTGGAAGGTGGAGTAACCTTCTGTCACTTTCCCCAGTGGGAAAGTGAAGATGACATTGCCTCTGCCTTGCCATCAAGGTACTCATGAGGGTCTGAGTCCAGTTCTTTCTGCTCCTTAGAGAAAGTATAAGTTGTCAGCATAAGGCCAGGGGTATGATTGAAAGCATGAAACTGTGAGGTTTCCTTGTTAGATACTGAGCTGCCTGAGCCGGAGTGCTGCGTTGGGAAGGACAAAGAAAAGGGAGGGGCCCCTGGGTGTTTCAGTTGGTTAAGCCTCCAACTCTTCATTTCGTCTCGTCATGATCTCAGGGTCATGAGATCGGCCCCGCCTTGGGCTCTATGCTGGGCATGGAGCCTGCTTAAGATTCTCTCTCTCCCGCCCATCTCTCTCTCTCTCTTAAAAAAAAAAGAAAGTGAAAGAGCCTGGTGCAAGGAGGCTTCTCACAACCCCCTGGAGTGGACACATGCACCCCTGGAAAGGGGAGAAGTTCACGTGGCAGCGAGGGCACGAAAGGGGATCATTGGATTCCTGCTGGCGGTGAGGGTGTGAGGGCAGGGAACAGCACACGTCGTTCAGCAGGCACGGGGCTCCTGGGCCTCTCAGGGCAGTGCAGGTTGGCAGACCACAGCTGCCAGGGTGCTTCTGTGCTGGCGCAGTTACGCTTCGTGCCCTCTCCTTGCTGCTCTGCCAAAGCACTTGTGCCTCTGAGCTGAGTCCGGGCACAGGAGGCCCTGCCTTCCATGGACGAAGTGGTGCGGTGGCACAGCGGACCCTGAGAATCCGTGGCAGGGAGGGCGGGACAGAGTGGACACACGTTTTCTTCTCCATGTGTACAAACAGGAGCATTCTTCCCAGGAGAGGAGGAAACTGTCCAGTTACACAAAAACATGGACCGTACCTGACCACTTTGGAGCAGGCAAACCAATCCTGTCCCCTTTTTAAAGTTCTGGCCCTTTCTCCTTCCACACTGTGAACTCCTGCTTCTATGTCAGCAGTGGAGCCCCATTACAAATAATCTTCAGCAAAATCTCATTTTCCATATCCTATTGACTCTGGCACCTGCTCTGTTTACTTAAGCACTCTGTTGATAAGAACAGGAATCTTTGCTGATTTTCACCCAGAGCTGGAAGAGAAAGCCTCTTAAGCCAAAAAAAA
>NW_023230315.1:0-860 GCF_002007445.2 Ailuropoda melanoleuca
CTGTTCTTTTGTTACATGCATGGCAAAAGAGACTTTGAATATGTCATTAAATTAAGAACCTTGAGATGGAGAGATTATCCTGGATTACATGGTTAGATCCAATGTACAAAGCAGAACAGGAAGATCAGGGTCACTGAGGATGTAATAATGGAAGCAGAGGTCAGACTGATGCCATTGCTTGAAAGGGGACCACAGGTCAAGGAATATGGGCAGCCTGTAGAAGCTAGAAAAGGCAAAAAATAGATTCTCCCCTAGAGCCTCCAGAAGGAACACAGCCCTTGTAACGCATTGAGTTTAGCCCAATAAAACTGATTAAGAATTTTTAACTTCTAGAACTGTAACAGAATACATTTGTGTTGTTTTAAGACACTGCTTGTATTAATTTGTTACCAGAGCAATAGAAAGTTAATATACCTTTTAAGATGGAAACATATATTTACTTTTATACCTATGAAGTTCATTTTCAACACAAATGTCAGAGTAGTTCTTTAAACACATAGGTAAGATTATACAGCTTCTCAGTTGAGAATTTTCCAGTGGTTTCCCATTTCACTCAGAGTAAAAGTTAAAGTCCTGAAATTATATGATTTTTGTTACCTTTCTGATTTCTTTTCTTGCTATCTCTCCTCTAAACACTATGAGTCCTTGCTATTTTTCAAGCACAACAGTCACACTCTTATTTTAAGTGTTTATTTTCTACCAATATTTTCTCCCTGGAACACCTTTCCCCTAGATATATACACAGATAAATGCCTCCACTCCTTCAGATTTTGGCTGATTGTCACCTTTTCAATGAGGACTATGTGGAATTCCTCCCTCCCTCACCCATTCTCTTTCCCTGATCTTTCCATGCTCTAAAT
>NW_023230316.1:0-863 GCF_002007445.2 Ailuropoda melanoleuca
TTGCCTGTAAAGTCTTTGTTTCTATAGATTGTGACTTTCCATTCTGTATCACTCTTGGGGCCTTTTTAGTTCTATAGAACCCCCCTTAATATCTCCTGTAGTGCTGGTTTCATGGTTACAAAATTGGTCAATGACTGGCGATTCTGGAAGGTCTTTATCTCTCCATCAATTCTNCAGCCTTGCTGGATAAAGGATCCTTGGCTGCACGTTTTTCTCTGAAAAAGCTTTGAAAATGCCTTCGCCAACCCTTTCTCTCATTCCAGGTCTGTGTAGACCGGTCTTACATAATTCTGATACGTTTGCCTTGGTACATGAGAAATTTCTTTGACCTGGCCGCTTTCAATACTGTATCCTTGGATCTAATATTTGCGAATTGCACTATGANTTCTTTGACCTGGCTGCTTTCAATACTGTATCCTTAGATCTAATATTTGCGAATTGCACCATGACATGATGTGGCGTAGTTTTGTCGTGGTTGAGCTTGGGAGGGGTCCTCTCTGCCTCTTGGACACGAATGCTTGTTTCCTTTGCTAAATTAGGGAAGTTTTCAGCTACAATTTGTTCAAATATCTCTTCTAGACCTCTGTTTTTCTCCACCCCTTCAGGGATGCCGATGAATCTGACATTGGAATCTTTCATTGAGTCAGTTATCTCCCGTAACCTACATTCTTGAGATTGGATTTTTTTGAGCCAAGTTTCTATTTTGGCTTTCTATTCTACTAACCCATCCTCTAATTCACTGATACGTTCTTCTGCCTCATTCACCCTGGCCATCAGAGCATCTACTTTTATCTGCATTTGATTCATAGAATTTTTAATTTCTGCCAGATTCACTCTCATTTCCACCCTTAGAGATTCTATAT
>NW_023230317.1:0-188 GCF_002007445.2 Ailuropoda melanoleuca
ACCATCCTGCTCAGGAATGACTCGATAAACCAGGAAATCAAAAATCAATTTAAACAATTTACAGAGACCAATGAGAATGAAAAAACAACGGTCCAAAACCTATGTGATACTGCAAATGCAGTCCTATGGGAGAAATACATAGCCATCCAAGCCTCACTCAAAAGAATAGAAAAATCTAAAATGCAGTT
>NW_023230317.1:320-1940 GCF_002007445.2 Ailuropoda melanoleuca
AGCAGATCAACAGGACTAGGAAGCTGGTTCTTGAGAGAATCCATAAAATTGACAGACCACTCGCAAGACTTATCCAAACGCAAAGAGAAAGGACTGAAATTAGTAAAATTATGAATGATAAAGGAGAGGTCACAACCAACACCATTGAAATTGGAAGGGTTATTAGAAATTTTTATCAACAGCTATATGCCAAAAAACTAAGCAATCTGGAAGAGATGGAGGCCTTCCTGGAAACCTATAAACTACCAAGACTGAAACAGGAAGAAATAGATTTCTTAAACAGGCCAATTAACTATGAAGAAATTGAGTCAGTGATAAACAACCTTCCAAATAATAAAACTCCAGGCCCAGACGGTTTTCCTGGGGAATTCTACCAAACATTCAAAGAAGAAATAATACCTATTCTCCTAAAGCTATTTCAAAAAATAGAAACAGAAGGAAAGCTACCAAACTCATTCTATGAGGCTAATATTACCTTGATCCCCAAACCAGGCAAAGACCCCCTCAAAAAGGAGAATTACAGACCGATTTCTCTAATGAATATGGATGCCAAAATCCTCAACAAGATCCTTGCTAATAGAATCCAACAGTACATTAAAAGGATTATCCATCATGACCAAGTGGGATTCATACCTGGGATGCAAGCATGGTTCAACACTCGCAAATCAATCAATGTGATACATCATATCAACAAGAAAAGACTCAAGAACCATATGATCCTCTCAATTGATGCAGAAAAAGCATTTGACAAAATACAGCATCCTTTCCTGATTAAAACCCTTCAGAGTGTAGGAATAGAGGGTACTTTTCTCAATCTCATAAAAGCCATCTNGCATTCGCAAAGCAATCGGTGGGATACATCATATCAACAAGAAAAGACTCAGGAACCATATGATCCTCTCAATTGATGCAGAAAAAGCCTTTGACAAAATACAGCATCCTTTCCTGATTAAAACCCTTCAGAGTGTAGGAATAGAGGGTACATTTCTCAATCTCATAAAAGCCATCTATGAAAAGCCTACTGCAAGCATTATTCTCAATGGGGAAAAGCTGGAAGCCTTTCCCTTAAGATCAGGAACACGACAAGGATGCCCACTCTCGCCACTATTATTCAACATAGTACTAGANTCACTATTATTCAACATAGTACTTGAAGTCCTTGCAACAGCAATCAGACGACAAAAAGGGATCAAAGGTATCCAAATCGGCAAAGATGAAGTCAAAATGTCTCTTTTCGCAGATGACATGATACTCTATATGGAAAACCCAAAAGAATCCACTCCCAAACTATTAGAAGTTATAGAACAATTCAGTAAGGTGGCAGGATACAAAATCAATGCCCAGAAATCAGTTGCATTTCTATACACGAATAACGAGACTGAAGAAAGAGAAATTAGGGAATCCATCCCATTTACAATAACACCAAAAACCATGCGTTACCTTGGAATTAACTTAACCAGAGACGTAAAGGACCTATATGCTAGAAACTATAGATCACTTTTGAAAGATATTGAGGAAGACATAAAAAGATGGANTACTCTTGAAAGACATTGAGGAAGACATAAAAAGATGCAAAAATATTCCATGCTCATGGATTGGAAGAATTAACATAGTTAAAAT
>NW_023230318.1:0-860 GCF_002007445.2 Ailuropoda melanoleuca
AGGGCCTTGTCCCCAACCACCCCCTTGTTATTTTTAAGCGTGTTGTGCCTTGTGTTTTGTTGGGAGGCTCACTGGTCTCAGTCAGAGTGGAGACAACACGATCTCCTGTCAAGGGGCAGTTCTGACTGGGCCACCTCACGCAGCAGGACAACCGCAGCCAGCCAGTTTAATGGACAAGTTCTCCCGGGAGCCACTGTTCCAAATTAGCATCAAGGCCATCAGCTCCTTCCCTGGGACCCGGCGGCCACGCAGGGGTGAAGCAATTTACCCCGCTCCTCTGAGCCCGGTCTTCCCATTTGTTAAGACGTAGGAGTTACCCTTTTATTCAGAACAAATTACGTTTCTGGCCTGCTAAGTAATCTTGTTCCTAAAACGGCTTTCGCAGTTCTGTTTTCTGCATTATTCACGGAACGTTTCTTGCCAATATTATGCCAACAGAGGAACAGAGAGAATCCTGTCACAGAGAGCCTCCCTACCTCCCCCCTTGACCCTAAAGGGGATTTGCCTATGACCAAAGTTATTACGCGAGCTCATTAAAAACAATAAGGATTAAGAACTAAATAGTCTTCTTTCCAATAATTTCTGTTCATCCTTAAAAAATTTCGATAAACCAGCAAGTGCTAAGTCACCCATTTGGGACAGGACCATGTCCTCTTCTCTGAAGTCAGTGATGGAGATCCTTCTTGAAGCTCTGTCAGATGGAGAGGGACAGAGGCTAATCAATAAGGGAGCTGTTGTTGTGTTTTTTTAATCGATTCACAATTTCAACAGCTTATTTTTAAAACGAAAAAATAACGAGATAGAATTTTTTGTGTGTGGGCCTATCATTTCTCCCTTGCTCGTGTTTTTAGGGAAAAAAA
>NW_023230319.1:0-860 GCF_002007445.2 Ailuropoda melanoleuca
CAAAATAGGCCTCCTTGCCCGGCTCCTTCTCTTGTATATATAAAAAATTTCAATGATTCCAGAAGACCTTGTCCATTCCCTACCACCTCTTAAAGAAGAACTGCTCCCTAAAATTTGAAGGTGGTTTTCTGGCTACAATTTCATCCTCTAATGGGATATCCTACATAAGCAAACAAATAAATATTTAAATGTAGCAATCGATATAACTTGATAAACTTTAATATTTATTCACTGCTGAAAGATATGGGTGGAGGGGAGGGTGAAGATAACAGTGACTGGAAAGCCTGATTCTGCATTAGAACCTGGTCTTCTATTTCTAAAAATGTCGCTTTCCTGTAAAAGGTGAATATGTCTAGATAAAGCAAACCTTTGCTCTTGTCCAAACAAGGAAAATGTTTCTGTGAGGGTCTATTCTCATATCCTAACAAGCATCATCTTAGAGAACAAAAAGAAGGGTCAGAAAATTGCTGAAAACAATGCTGCTATTCAGACATAGGGGTCATAGTCATCCTCGTTGTGAGGTATTCTGAAGATGCTGTTCAGAGGCTGCTTGGGAGAAAAAAAAATGTAAACTGTTAGATCTCCGTTAAATAACTGTGTTTATTGCAATTTAAGCTAATAGTTATTCATTATTCAGTCAACTATTTGGTACAAACAAATAAATATTCTCTCACTTGTTAGTCCCTAGGGGCTTTCTTAATCCTATCTGGATTTACTTTCTGTGAATTTCTGAGTAATCAGAAGTTATAGGTTGGATGCATCTTGTGCTAGGGACACCCATGGTGTAACTGCTTCATTTTTACTTTTCATTTCAAAGGAAATGGTCCATCCAAAGCGAAAATTGTTGTGGGGTTTTTTTT
>NW_023230320.1:0-860 GCF_002007445.2 Ailuropoda melanoleuca
AGAAGCCCAGACAGGGAGATGTGATCACCAACAGTTTCTCAGTCAGTAATAGTTGTAGGCCTTGGATAATACACTTTCTGAGTCAGCATTATTTAAAAAAACCCCACAAAGGGAACCACAAAGAGAGTTGCATAGGTAATTTACACTTTTTAGTAGCCACATTTAAAAAGTATAAAGAAATGGGTGAATTAATTTTATATTCTATTTGACCCAATATATTCAAAATATAATTTCAACATGTAATCAGTAGAACTCTTAGAAATCCGGTGTGTATTTTATTTACATTTATGGCACTTTTCAATTCAGACTAGCTGTATTTCGAGCCCTCAGTAGCCGCATGTGGTTAGTGGGTATAGAACTAGACAGTGCAGTTCTATGCCTCAATTTCCTTATTTGTGAAATGAGAATAAAATTGGCTAGGTCTTGGAAGGATTAGGAGAGCACAAGTGAAACACTCAGCACTCCGCCCTGCACATAGGGGGCGTCCAAAAAATCTTGGCTCCTTTGGGTCTTTTCTCTCACCGTTCCGCCCTCCTTCAAGTCTCCGCCCCCTTTCTCCGCCCCCTTCAGGCTCAGGGCGGAAGCAGTACCGTCGTAAATGCAGCGCGTTCTACGGTGGCGTTGCCTTTTACCGCAGTGTGGCCGGCTTTCGTGTCACTCGCACTTTTCCCTCATTGGCTCCGCGACCCGCTCACAGCGCTTTCCGGCAGTGTGGCTGGAGCTGCAGCGGAGGCGGCCGCGGTTTGGGCGTGAGTGGAGGGAACCCGAGTAGCAGGTGTTGGCTGGGCCTGGAATCATGGATGTGGGCGAACTTCTGAGCTACCAGGTATGAGGGACGAGGAGGGCCGGCCTACCGTTCC
>NW_023230322.1:0-860 GCF_002007445.2 Ailuropoda melanoleuca
GTCATGCATTTGTTCACTGTTCATCTCCCCCACTACTCTCTCAGTCCTTGGCGGGTAGACACAGCACCACATGGGCTGTGCTCTGGGTCTACAAAGAGCTGCAGCCTAAAACATGCTCCACTGCTGAGGAAAGCAAGAGAGGGGAGGGAGGGGAGGAAGGAGGGAGCCAAGACTTGAGTGTGACAGCCAGTCAACCCACCTTCTCTGAAGCTTCCTCTCCTAACCAGGGCCCTTGTGACACACTTTTCAGGGCACTTAGCACTTCCTGGGATTATCACCATCTCCTTAAAAGGGGAAGATTTTCTACAGCAGAACCCATTCTAAAGGCAAGGCAGAGGGAGAATTCAGCAAAAAGAGGTTACAGCCTCAGGCTCTAGGCTAGCCCCCCTCTTTTGGAGTCCAGTCATCTCATAGCCACACAAGCACAGCTTACTTGCAGTAGGCCAGCCATCAAATCTTGTTCCAGACTCAAACTTGCCCATGCGCGTGATGCACCTTGCTCTTTGTTCCCAAAGCTACCTTGCTCTGTTGAACCTAGGAACATTTTATATTTATCTAGTGACTGGGGAAGGAGGTGAATACATGAGAGGAGGCTAATGGGTTTCTTGAAGCCTTGGGTGGGGGGGAGCCTTGAAAGAACCCAAAGGTCTGTATTCTTCCAAACAACGAGGTGCCATCCGGGATCTGGTATGGTCTGGTGCATCAGATGATTTCAAGACGGATGGTATCATCTGGTCTCCATCAGGTTTCCATAATCAATGTGCAAACAAGGGGTATAGAGTGGAAAAGGCAGGGTTAATGATTAATCATACTATGGGGCTGAGAGGAGCATAAACCATAAGTAAGGAACATAACAAACA
>NW_023230323.1:0-860 GCF_002007445.2 Ailuropoda melanoleuca
TTCATGACAAATATATTTAAAACATAACATGGTACATAAGGCAAAAACAAATTCTTTATAGAATTTATGTATTTGGTCAAATATGAAATAAACCAAACAAAAAGTACAAATAATGTACCACAGAAGAGTATTACGTCCGTGGCCCTGAAGCCACACCTCCTGGGCTTAAATCTTGCCTCTGTTACTAACCAGCTGTATGCCCTCTATAATTTGCATGACTTGCTCTGCCTCAGTTTCCTCGAATGCTAAATTGAAATAATTGTACGTCTGTAGTGTAAATAGTCTATGGAAAATCGTGAGCACTGCTTAATTGTAAGATGTAAATCTTCTAAGACTAATGGACTATATGAAATTTTAAGGGCAAATTACACAAGCTGTATTAAGTTAAACCTGAGGCATATTTTAATTAGTTAATCGTAATTAAGACCTGCATCCATATAAACCTGTGGTATAGAAGATACCATATGTTCTAGAACAATGGGAAATCATTAAATATGTGGTCTATGGTCCAACATTTTAAAATTATATTTCATATATAAGAATATCACATTTTTTCCAACTCAGATGAATATCCTCTTAATTCAGGAAAAGTCATTCAGTTTTAATGCAGGGGTTCACGAGAACTGCAGACTTCTCCTGTAGAGCACAGTGTTTTGTTATTGTTCTTTCTTTTCTCCGTCAAGAAAGCTGCTCCTTTGTCTTTGAGTTACTTCTTACCTTTCCTTACACGTAGGCTTACAAATCTCTTGGAAGAGACCTTCCTTATGACCCCATCTAAAGCAGCTATTACACCTTGATTTTCTTTAAAGTGCTTATAAAAACCTGAAATCATCATATGCATTTCAGTGCTAGTTTGTTAT
>NW_023230324.1:0-860 GCF_002007445.2 Ailuropoda melanoleuca
TTCAGAATGGATGGAGAGACAAGGAGCTTCCAAGACCAGCAGAAACTGAAAGAATATGTGACCACCAAGCCGGCCTAGCAAGAAATATTAAGGGGGGCTTCTATAAAAGAAGAAAGACCACCCTAGAGTAATATGGACCAGAAATTTATGACAGAGACAATCTATAGAAACAAGGACTTCACAGGCCACATCATGGCAATAAAATCATATCTTTCAATAGTCACTCTCAACATGAATAGCCTAAATGCTACCATGAAATGGCACAGGGTTGCAGATTGAATAAAAAGACATGACACATCCATATGCTGTCTACAAAAGACTCATTTTGAACCTAAAGATACATCCAGACTGAGAGTGAGGGGATGGAGAACCATTTTTCATGCCAACAGACTTCAAAAGAAAACTGTGGTAGCAATTCTCATATCAGACAAATTAGATTTTAAGATAAAGACTGTAGTAAGAGATACAGCAGGACACTATATTCATTCTTAAAGGGCCTATCCAGTAAGAAGATCTAAGAATTGTAAATATTTATGCCCCCAAAATGGGAGCAGCCAGCTCCATAAACCAACTGTTAACCAAAATAAAAAAAAAAAACATATTGATGATAACACTTCAATAGTAAGAGACCTCAACAATCCACTCTCAGCAATAGACAGATCATCTAAGCAGAAGATCAGCAAAGAAACAAGAGCTTTGAATGACGCACTGAACCAGATGGACTTCATAGATATATACAGAACATTCCACCTTAAAACAACGGAATACTCATTCTTCTCGAATGCACAGGGAACTTTCTCCAGAATAGACCACATACTGGGTCACAAATCAGGTCTCAACTGATACCAAAAGATTGAGAT
>NW_023230325.1:0-3119 GCF_002007445.2 Ailuropoda melanoleuca
GATCCCAGAACGCCGGGATCACGCCCTGGGCTGAAGGCAGACGCTTAACCGCTGTGCCACCCAGGCGCCCCGGAAAAGCATTTTAAGCAGAAGAAACAGCACATAAAAAGGCCCTGAGAAATGATTCCTCAGCAGAGAGGCTGACATTACGGACTCAGTGGAAGACAACTATACACACAGTAAATCTACTAGAATCACAAAGTATACTTTTCTCAAACAGTCTTGCAGGAAGTCCAATGTGGACAAAGTATCCTGGTGCTTTCCGAATGGTTCTAGAATGTAAGCTCCATAAAATTGGTAGCTTTGCTTTACAACTGCTTGCCAAATATCTTTGTGTTATTTTTATTTGATAATTTTGAACCTATTTACTTTGAAAATTAACAGAAGTCACTTTGCATTTTTTTCACATTTCATTATTCTGTTTATTTTTTCCATAACTTTATGAGGTAAAAATTATCTCAGCTTCTAGAAGAGAAAACTAAGAAAGGTTCGGGCAGGTTCAGTAAGCCCAAGGTCATGAAGCTAATAAATGGGGAAATCTAATCTGGTTAATCCAACCACCTCACCACCCTAATTATAAAACAGGGTTAAAAGAGTGAGAAGCCATTAACAAAAGAAGGTCACATGATTTTATTTAGATGACTGGCCCAGAGTTAGAAAACCTTAACTCTGCCTGCAATATGCCAAAAGGTGAACCATCAGTCACTCTACTCTCTCACTCAGGTTTCTAAGCTTACCGATAGATCTAGCTCCCTTCAAGCCACAAGCAAAGACTTTTCTCATCCTGTGGGCTTATGTGACTTTGGGTTTGTGGCTAGATGTTCAACTTTACCAAAGGCTAAAGGCTGGGTAATTAAACACAAGACGGTATCATGGAAAGGAGGACAGAGTCAGGTTTCGAGGACAATACATTTGGGACGGATGAACCCATAAAATAGGGTCAATATCACTTACCCTCCCACTTACAGTGAGGCTAGACATAGTGTGTCTAGCACCTACCACAAAGGCACAGCTTACTACATGGAGATAAATATAATAATTAGACAGTGATTTAGGATACTCAGAAATCTCATATACCCCCAAAAAACCCTTAATCAAGAAGGTAAAGTCATTCCTCTGAGTGAGGCGGGCCAGGATTAAATGTGAATGCACTGGGAACATCTAACCCCTCAGGTTTTATCTGCAAATCTTCAGTGTGAAAACCTAGCTGCAGAAGGGAGGGAACTGAGGGGTGTGGGGAGTGCTCCCAGGCACCAGGGACTTAGGGGGGACAACACTGGGAGGAGGAGGATGCTAATCACAGAGTGTGCTCACTCCATGCTGCCACTTCAGACTTCCTGCTAAATGTTTATAAGACGCATCTGTGAAAGCAATTGGTTAGTTCAGATATCCTGTGGCCAGTCACAACACAAAGTCATCATATCACAAATAGGACGTCAGTAATATATGTAAATTTCTTGCCTCGATAACCAGGTTGTTTCAAGGAGTAACTCGTCAGATTAAGGGACAACTATGCTGTTTACTCACAAGAGTCCCATGACTGTTTTCCCTTCCCTGTGGCACTGACTCTACGTATTTATCAATGGATTGCCTGTCTTTGAACTGGTGTATTCATGGGTACTCAATACAGACCACAACTTGGTACAATTATTGAAAATAGGGGAAGAAAAGAATTTGAAAGGATCTTTATCAGCCTGGCAACCAAGGCTTTTCACGTATTTTCACCTCGGTGTCTTTAGACTCAAACACACAAGGGCTTTGAATGGCTTCATATTTGTCAACCATTCGAGGTACCGCTGCTGCCTGACAGCGGACAGGAATGCTCTCTCTTCGCGGGTACGCATCCCATAACACTGGAATGCAAAACCAGGTCCAGCTGAGGTCTCCATTTAGGTGCATTAAATATCTTTCTTGGAAAGCTATAATGAAATCATGCAAGTGTTGCTCTTGGTAATACAACAAGAAAAGGAAAGTGACTTGGCAGGATTCCTTTAACAACACTTCAATGCAACCATAATGTCGAATAGTTGCGGTGAGTAAATGTAGCAAGGCTGGATGTGACCCTGAATGCAAGGAGTAGTCTACTGTTTGGGAGAGGGACTACCATGCAAGGACATGCATAGTGTTTCTCAGACAGTCTAGATGGAGAAGCGTTTGGGTATCCTGAGTTTGATTAACCGGGGGTGAGCAGGGGAGGGAATTCTGCATTTCTCCTTCCTCATGTGTCCACACGAAGGAAGTTCTGCCGGCGTGAGTGAAGGTCTTCTTCACTGTCATATAAACTGAGGTCACAGAGAGGGGTTGCTGGCATTTACCGACAAGAGTCCAGGGATGCTCACCATTCTGCAATGTCTCTGATGATGAATTTCCCCAGCACACATGCTATCTGATCCCCGTTAAGAAATACTGTGTCCTAGCGGCAGTTCTAGCCTCTCTACACCACACCTCTCCCCTCAGGGTTCTCTCATGCCCTTGGGAGAAGGACAGGAGCCTGCCCATCTCAACCCCCCTGCCACCTGCTTCCTGACTGTCTGCCTGCAGAGATGGTGTTTCCGGGGCTGCTCACCAAGTGGGGGTGGGGGGAGTGAGGAGGAGCAAGTTCAATTCAGGACAGAATTAGGAAGTCCACTGTGGTATATATCAAAACCCATGCTCTCTGGTCAGCTTTTTCAGTAATTGTCGTTAGTGGGTGAGTGTGTGCATGTCTATCACAACCCATGTGACCTGGTTGGTATAACAGCAGTTTTAAAACGTTGCCTCCAAATTCTTTGACACTCTTCCCATAAAGAGGTGGAGTCTACACACTCTCTCCTTGAACCCAGGTAGCCTTACAACCATTTTGATCAACAGAGTATGACATAGGTGATGTCAACTGATTTCCAAGTGTGCCTCACAAAAAGTAATGTGCCTTCTGCTTTGTCTGCTGGGAAACTCTGTCTTAGAACCAAGAGTCTCTGGGGAAGAAGCCCATGGTGTGAGGAAGCCATGTGGGAGGAAGCCAAGCCATGTGGAGAGGCTCCCCATTGATGGTCCTAATCTTTGAGTCGTCTCCATTTTATTAGTCAGGGTTCTCCAGAGAAACAGTATCCATAGGTGGGGTGTGTGTGTGTGTGTGTGTG
>NW_023230326.1:0-860 GCF_002007445.2 Ailuropoda melanoleuca
AAAAGGACAACGTTGGCCAGCGAGGTGGGACCCGGAGCCAGCTCCCCTTGGAGAACAGAAAATCATGATACTTAATTACCCGTAATTAGCTATCTTGCTCATTCCCCTCGTGCTGCCCTTGTATTTGAACCAAATGGAAATGTAGGATGTCATGGATAAAGAGAATGTATTTGCAAAAGCCACAAATGATGCCCCCAAAAAACCCTCCGCCTATTGTGCTTGCTGTCCCAGCCTCTTGAAATGAGCCTCTGCCCCTTTAACCAAAACCCTTTTCATGTTTTAAGAATCCAGGCCCAATTCCACCCCTCAGTGAGGCTTTTGTTCCGACTACCGCCATCCCTGTTTTTTCTCTGAACTGCTACAGCAATTAAGGTTTGTTCAGTTCATGGTGCAATTAGCCTCCGAGTTCTGCAGGACACTCTCCATCACCGTGGAGCTGCTCTGAGACTATTAACTGTTAGGGACAACAGAGTGCTTTACCAAATCCATAACCCCATAAACTCAATCAAAATCAAGTTTACCCAAACTGAGATCCTGTGTTCTCTGGACACGCTGATTATCAAGAAAAACACTTTTGCATATTAATAGAAAATGGAAATGATTTTGTTTAATTTAGAATCTAATTCCCAGCAGATACTCTCTTCCCACCCACCTCCAATGTTCTTAAGGCTTAAAATTTTTTTTTTTTAAAAAGAGTTTGACTCTGAAGTGTCGGAGAATCTGGTCTCTTCACTCACAGTAAAGTAGCTTCATACTGAAGACATCACCAGCTTAAGTTTCTGAATCTGAGCAAACATCCTATTTCTCGATCGTGTGGGAAGACCAGCGGAAGTACAAAAGGCAGTCAGGCTGATAAGCGC
>NW_023230327.1:0-860 GCF_002007445.2 Ailuropoda melanoleuca
GAAGCTTAGTATTTCATCTAATAATTATTTAGTAAATAATTAAATATCCTTAATTTTAGCTTCCTTCAATAGGTGACATTCCTGTGATGGTTGAGAAGTTTACATTTTTAGAAAATACACACAAATTCTGTATAGTAGATACAGTACATCACTATTACTAACTACCAGAGATTCACTGTTTGGATGATATAGGAATAAAAACTAATTATAATAGTCACCTCTTTACTCAGCAAGTGCCACATTCCAGCCACAACAAACACAGCATATCCTGAAATAGAGGCTATCATTGCACACTTTACGGCTCAGGTGATGATCTCCATTCAGAGATTCTAGAGCCTGTCCAGAGTTAGCATGTGCCAGAGGAGGGATTTTAGCTGAAATATACTGTCTCCAAAGCCTGTGTTATTGATTATCTTGCATCAGGCTTCAGGATGAGAAAAATTAGAGGAGAGGGCACAGTTTTAATATCTTACTGAACTTGTCTCAAAAAATAACACTGATTTAACAAACTGGTTGAATATGCCAATGAACAGTTCTGGCACACTGAGATAGACAAGTAATGAAAATAAAGTAAGGCTGGACATCTGCATCACAGAATGGCTGCACTCGATGGCATAAAGGGTCCTTCCAAGTCTGAGATTTGCTATATAATTTAACTTTCTAATTATGAATCTTAAATAGGCTTTACTAGACTGTGAGCTGCTTGAAGATATTCCTGATTTATGATTAATCTCTTTTTTAGCTGCTAGCCAGCTAGTGCCTATTTCTCCTTAGGTTTTCAATTATTGGTGACTTGAATTAGAATACCCAAGATGAAATTTTGACATAAAATTAAAAAATAGATTTTAAGAACTTTTTCA
>NW_023230328.1:0-860 GCF_002007445.2 Ailuropoda melanoleuca
AAAAAAAAATAATCACACCTTAGATTGGCAATAAGACACGGGGTGCCTCTTCACTCTGCGGACAGGGCGCGGACCCTTCCGTTCCCTCAGCCAGGAGCTCACAGGACACCGGGATTGCGAGGCCCTGCCCTCCAGCCCAGGCACAGGACCGCCATGCAGTCAAGCCCCTTCTAGCTTCTCAACAGCTAAGACGTGATGAACAGGGATGCAGCTCTAACCTCAAACATCTTTACAGTGCGATCTCAAATCTCAAGATCAGAATACGCAGGAGACTTTTTAAAAACACTATCTTCCGGGTTCGTTACTTTGTTACACCTCTCATTTTTCACCTATGATGGTCATTATTAGAATCTACAGGATAAATACGACTCCTATAAAACCAACAGGACGTTAACTATATTACTTCCCTTAAGCCCCTGCTCCTCAGCATCTCTCTACAGCCTTTCTTGCTCTTCTCTAATTTTATAAATAATATATGCTTGTTATGCTATTATGAAAACATCCGTACAAAACTGTATGATGTACAAATAGGAAAATTCCTCATCACTCTTCTCTCTTGAACCTACTTTCTAGAGAAACATGGTAAACTATTTTGTGTGTCTCTTTCCAGGTATTTTCTAAATATAAACACACAGTGTAGAATGTGAGAATCTCTTTCTTCCTTTTTTTAAAAAAAATGAACAGATGTACAATCATACTGTGTATATTGTTCTGTGATTTCATTTCCCACGTACAATACACCGTGGACATCTTTCCAGAGTCACACACACACACACCCCTTTACCTCATCTGCAGATGCTGATGCTGCTGGGCGAGGGACCACACTTTGACTCGGAAGTTAAACACGACCGCCAGAGGCG
>NW_023230329.1:0-149 GCF_002007445.2 Ailuropoda melanoleuca
TGGATCTCAACAAGGATCTTGACAAACTCTGATCAGTCTCCTCTGAGCTCACTTCTGGACTAAGCTTCACACTGGGTCTATAAAAACTGCAGGCTTCCTCTCACCGCATGCCTGCCCAGCCCTCCAGGTGCGCACACACACACACACAC
>NW_023230329.1:272-632 GCF_002007445.2 Ailuropoda melanoleuca
CTTAAGATGCCTGCCTGCTTTTTTGAGAAAGCTCAGTGAATTCAGGGGAATTCACCGTTTGCTCCAGCCCAAACTGGTAAAAGGCAGACAGGCCACTGAATTCTCTCATACAGCAGTGACTTTGGAAAACTTTAATTATAAATCCTTTCTCTGACCCTTTGAGCCATAAATCTTCTACCACCTAGAACTGTCCTTTCAAGGACCCGATGCAATCATTCAACGGGATAAGGTCACTCTCTGCTGCGGTCTGGTGCTCACCTTACTCAAACTTATCTCATTCCCTTTTGTTATAAACATATGAGAAGTGTGTTTCTTCTCTGGATAAGCGCCATTGAACAAACCCGGAGGTTCTAGTCACAT
>NW_023230331.1:0-861 GCF_002007445.2 Ailuropoda melanoleuca
AAAAAAAAAAAAAAAAAATTACATTACTTTGAGGTCATTAATTACACATCAAATTACTAGTTCATTTTTATGGAAAATTTTATAGCAAATTTGAATAATCCAAACAAAAATTTTTATATGGTTAATATATGAATATTTACAACATAGGAATCCACTTAGTTTTTTCTTTTCTTTCATTTATCTTTAGATTTGGCATGCTTTATTTTCAAATTTTATATTAAAAGCGCAGGGCTGGCTGGGCCACACCTTACCAAGACAGTCTTATAACCTAGGATTCATGTTTGCTTTTATAGATAAGGGAGTACGAACAGGTCATCATTGAAGATCGGATAGAAAAGGAGAAGATCAGGAAGAAGACAGAACAGGAGGACTTGGAGTTAAAGAGCATCATAAAGGTAGAAAGCCAGCATTGGCATCTCAGGGCACCTTCAGTTCAGTAGCTGACCTACAACGCAAAGGCCCTCTCATTTACTGTGAAGCCTGGAACACGAGATCTGTACGGAAGGATGGCCTATTGTTATTACTGGAATTTGCCTGCAGTTCTTGGTGCAGGGAGATAGTTCACATAGCAAGGACATGTCCCCAACTCTTAATCCAGGGGAAAGTGGGGGTAAGCAGGGGAAGCAGGACCTAGAACTTGCGCCCGAAGGTCAAATTTAAGAATATTATTTATAATCAGAACAGCTCTTGGAGGAGCTGTTGCTGCTGCTGTGCTTTTTTTTTTTTTTAATTTATTTTTTTTAAGTAACTCTACCCCCGACATGGGGCTTGAACTCATGACCCCAAGATTTTTTTAAGATTTTATTTATTTTTTATTTATTTGAGAGAAAGCGAGCATGAACTGGGCGGGGGGCGGGGGGG
>NW_023230332.1:0-861 GCF_002007445.2 Ailuropoda melanoleuca
AAAAAAAAAAAAAAAGAAAGAAATATAGAAAATTTAGATGGACAATTATATCTCCTAATATATGTATCTTGGTCAGCTTCTCCACAAGCTTACCTAATTGTTTTTATGCTTATTAAAATATAAATTTTTAAATGTTAGCCTATTAATTTACTCTCGATTATCAAGTATTACCAGTGTTGAGCTATTAAAAGTACACAATATCTAGTAAACTATCACAGGTTTCCCATAATTTCACTTTTGTTTCAGTTTCTTTTTAGACATGGAAAGATTCATCAGACAGAATTGCTGCTTTTGAGAAGTGATTTTCCTGAAATTGGATGAGGATCAGTGAAAGAGTGACTCCAGTATTTGTTCTTAGTTTTCTTAACACTTCTTCATTCACAAAGTTACTGGAGTATAACTAGTTTTAAAAAGCATATCCTACACTAAATGATAAAAATATAGTCAAGATAAAACAGGTGACTTTGTGGTATTAAAACTGGGAGTTAGTACAAAAGATTATTTGTAACCTATATTCAGAAGCAAATGCCAGAGTTTAAAATGGAAAATAAGAGATCAAAATGAATATAACCTAGGAATAGATGTTTGATTAGAAATTGCAAGTTACTGTGTTATTAGGGGTATTAAGAAAGTCTTATTCTTTGATTTATTTTACTGTTTTGAGTGTCATCATGTGTGCAAATTCTGAAAACCACTAACTTTCTCAAACTTAATGTCTGAGGGTCTCATAAAATCAACCTAAATATTTACCTTATTAAGGCAATTTATGACACTTTAATAGGGTCTTACAGTGCCAAGGGTATGTATTATTGTGAAAGGAAAGCCTCACAAAGCTAAATAAATCTTCTTCCATACCTTGAA
>NW_023230333.1:0-861 GCF_002007445.2 Ailuropoda melanoleuca
AAAAAAAAAAAAAGAAAGAAAGAAGAAGAAGATCATCTGCTTCTGGACCACAGTTGAGGACAGTAACTCAAAGCACAGAGAGCGAACTGTGGTTAAGTGGGGCTGCTATAGTTCCTTCAGAGCACCTGCCCTAGTCTATCATCTGTGTCCTTATTTATTTGCTTCTTGTCCATCTCCATAACTAAACTGTAAGCTCTCGGAAGGCCAAATTCATGTAGGTTTGCTCACCATACCCTAGTGCCTGAAACATCAGTGTCCAAGAAATATTTATCAAGGGAGTAAATAAAAGTTTGAATTTCTTTCCCCTTAATTCTTACAGAAAGCACAGGCTGTTGTAACAGCCACCGTTTTCCCATGCCTACATGTCTCTGCACACGCAGCTCTTTCTGTCTGCACTGCCCATTCCCCTGCCTGTTCTCCACACTCCTGCTCACTCTGGGCGGCCCACAGCGCCCTTCCTTCTTCTGTGAAGCTTTCCTTTTATCTCCCTTTTGTGTCTCCGCACTATACATATAGGTCCCTGTGAGCATTTAGGACCCCTTACTGTCATCGCGTGTTCGTATTTCTGTACCCCTATCCGGTAACGGGGAGCTCTCTGAGGACAGCAGGCGCGTCTTACTCTTCTCTGCACCCCCAGCTCCCGCGCAGGGTCCGCAACACAATATGTGCGAGGTGCACACTTGCAGGGAGCCTGCGGATTTTTACACATACCACAGAGGCGGGATGCAGGGAAAGCTGGCCACTCGTGGTGGCTTCGGCCAAGTGGCAGGGTTGTTGGTGGTGTCCCCAGCCCTTCCTCCCGCGGAACAAACATCGGTCTATGAGCGTGGAGGATGGCACCCCTCCCCCCCCCCCCCCCCG
>NW_023230334.1:0-861 GCF_002007445.2 Ailuropoda melanoleuca
AAAAAAAAAAAAAGGAGAAAAAAAGAAAACTTCAGTGGGACGGATGGTGCTGTCCCTTCTCCGTGACATCTGCTGCTCCTTTGGGCTGGGCCAGCTCCTGGCTAGCACCGCAGTGGTACCCAGGCTCACCCTCCACATTCGGGGCTCTTGCTTCCCCTCATGTTCCTTGGGAGTGCTTCCCAACCACACCCCTCGCGCCTTGGCAGAGAAGCTCTGAGCTGCCAAGATCCGGCCAGAGGTGTGCAGGCCTTAGGGCCCTGAGGAGCCTAAGAGAGCCTGAGTTATTTTAAAAATGCAGATTTGCAGGGTCTCTTCTGAGTCAGTGCCTCAGGGATAAAGATCAAACACACATTTCTAGCAGTGCCATGAGGCCCGAAGATGCAGGTTTTCTGCAGGACGCAGGTGGGAAAGCCTGGCCTTATGACCTGGCGGGAAGCCTCGTAATCAGCCCAGACATCATCCTTGGTGGGCTTTTCCTGCCAGCGAGCCTGCCCAGACACTGGGCCACCCCACTAGACCTCCAACAGAATTTCCCCACTGAGTGTCCTTTCGGGAGGAAAGGTCTGTGGTTTCCACCTCCCCCACTTTTTAAGCCAGGACTCTTTTTCCCTAACACACACGCACTGTTCTTACGGAAATAAGAACCTTCCATGGAAACTTTGCCAAGTAAGAGGCATCTTGACTCCCTCTGGCAAAGGGACATTGACATAACCAAGAGCACTGACCTCATACTTTACAGAGCGAAGGGGACCTGCCCCAAAGTGACTTTCTATCTCTTTGTGAAGGGAAAGTTCTGGAAACTTCCCTCCTTAAGCAACAACAGAAGAGTAAGTGTAGACCCCACTTCAGGCTCACAGAGGT